>NW_027113808.1:0-8616 GCF_000696795.3 Halyomorpha halys | reverse complement strand
TTGCTTTGTAAGAGGTTTATTCACGATGGACTGATCACGTCGAGTCTGGAGATCACCTTGAGGTGCCTTTTTGATCACGTCGGGATCATGAATCGTCGAGGTGGCAGTGTATACCAAATTAGTGCCAACTGTAATTTAAGGTATGAGGTGTTCTACACCAGAAGTCCTCGAGCAACCTTTGATTTTGAATCCCTATATTTATTATTTACAAAATTCTCCATAAGTTTCTACAACCTGCCATACGTTAGATAACTTATGAATAGATTGTTAGGCTTATGTGATATTTCTTTATGTTTTCAAATATGTTCATATTTTGGGACTTACCTGTACCAGTCGTTCCCCATCCTTTCATATTGGCTATTTTTTCTGTTATATGCCTTTCAGTTTGGAGGCACATTGGAAGTATGTACCTATTGAATTCAACATCTCTATCCAATTTGAAGAGTGCGATATCATGATATGACATGTTTCTTGAGTATTTCGGATGAACGATTATCTCAACAATCATCCTGTAGTCGAACTCTCTTAACCTTGCCCAATTGATTGGAGTGCTGCAATGGAATGGAGATGATTAATAACTCGAAAGTAGTTGCTGTTTAAAAAATAAATTTCAGATCATTGAATAATAAAAATGTACAGTTTAAGTAACTGTCTACATATTTAAATTATAATATAGTTTTGAAACCATTATAATTATTTATTATTTATGGTTGGAGTCTTATGGATCAATTATAATATTACCACACTATTAAAGATAAATTTAGCCATTCTCATTCTTAAATAGACAAAAAAAATTATTAATATAATGAACTACCATTAGTAATGAAAGTAATATTCACTATCAAATAAAAAATAATGAAGTAAATTTACTTATTTCTGTTATTACAATGAGCTGCACTTAGTATATATCTTGGAGTGATTAGGGATCCCCCACAAACCATATCCTCTGGAGAGTAACCGATTAAAGCCTGCAGTGATGAAATAATTTGTTTAATATCAAATGTAATAATTTACTTAATTCTATTTTTAAGTAATTGAAGTACTAAGCCAAAGAAAAAAAAAATTATTTTACTATAACTTATATATACAATGGAATATATAGCAAGGGATAAGGGATATAAGTTTTCGACGGAAATATACATTTTGAGGTCTCCTTAGTTAGAATACACACATAAGTTTTGAAAATTTATGTAAGTATGAACAGCCGAGTTCAAGAACCGTCCGAAACTGAAGATGGGACTAATATCAGATGGGACAGTGGACTGAAAGACAGTTAGCCAAAACTTAACTATCGTATCTACGAGCGTAAGTAAAATTTAGCCAATTATCTGAGCAGAGATAATATATTATTCTTTATTTAGATTTTCAGATGTACAAGAGTATTAAGTATACCAAGGGATTATTTTTTAAAAATGTTTTAGTTTTGCAAAAAAAAATCCGTCTTTTCTTAGTTTGTAATAAATCTTTTATATTTATTTAATAAACCGTTATGTTGCAAAAATTTGATTCTATTTCTGATGTCATTTACAGGCTATATATTGAGTGCATGAATTAGTAACGGGTCTTAGAGAAGTATTGATTCTGTTGTCTCCCTTCAAGTAAATAAATCTATCAATAAATATTTTTGATTTGAAATTGGACATATTTATTAAGTGAGCCCGAATTATTGACATAAAAATGAAATAATAATAGTTACTAAAGAGGCAATACTATTTTTACCACTCCCATAATATATCCTGTAAATTCCAAGGTTGACGAAAAATAAAACGAAATTGGTCAAATATTGATAGAAAAATAAATTAAATACTGAAGTTTGAACCCGAAAAATCAAGTTCATTACTAATAATTTAAGCTAATTATTGAGAATTTCGCAGTTTTTACCCACATTCAATGTTGAATCTGGCAGAATTAGATAACAAAACTCTTATTGCTTAAGTGATCCCTTACATTTTTTATTATCATATCAAATATCACAACTTCGCATGCAATAATTCATTTTAAAGCATTACCATATGACGACGTGTTCTGAAGTCTGTAACTGGTACGCCCACAGTCAACCAAGGGGGCTACAACAAAGCACTACATCACACTAATGCAAAAAAAAAATTAAATTACATACTCATTTTATGCTTTGATGCTACTAAAACTTCATTATTTTTGCTGAACTTAACTAGTTTTTAGTATGTTAAAATGGAATATGAAATATGTTTTTTTCTTCCATCACGTAAAGATTTTTCGCAAATGAAACTCCAATTTTACTGGATAAAATGTGGGGTAGTAAACCGACTTCTAATTCAAATATTTATATCACCAAAAGATCATTAAAATGTACTAAATAGCACTGTTGGGCTCAACCAAGTCAATTAGAGTTTGAGATAAGAGAAAATGTATTTATGATAGCTTAAATATACTTGAGTGACTCTTTAAGGCTGTATAGCTATCGTTAGAAAGAAGGAGAAATTGAACTTCTAGCGTTACTAGCCGAATTGAATTTGGTGAAGGAAACGGATTGACAAAAAATAAAACGAAATTGGTCAAGTATTGATAGAAAAATAAATTAAATACTGAAGTTTGGCCTGTTCAGAATGCCTTATGCTGCCTTTGCCTGTCGGGACGCTGATGTGATTTCATAACCCGATAAATCAATTTCATTTCTCAAATCAATAATTTAAGGTAATTGTTGAGAATTTCGCAGTTTTTCCCACATTCAACGTTGAATCTGACAGAATTAGATAACAACTAAACTCTTATTGCTTAAGTGATCCATTACATTTTTAATATCATAACTATCGTAACTTCGCATGTAATAATTCATTTTAAAGCCTTACCTCATTATTTGGACAATCTGGTTCGCCAATCGATTCAAGATCACTGCACTAATACAAAAAAAAGTTCAAATTTAATTATACATTCATTTTTAAAATATCAATAACACAGTTTTACAATAAGATGCTACTGAAATATTATTATTTTTGCTGAACTTAATTAGTTTTTAGTATGTTAAAATGGAATGTGAAATACGTTTTATACCAAGATTTTTCGCAAATGAAACTCCAAATTTGTAGGAAAACATAATGAAAAATGTGGGGTAGCAAACCTACTGCTAATTCTAAAATATTTACATCACCAAAAGATCATTAAAATGTACTAAATAGCACTGGTTGGGCTCAACCAAGTCAATTAGAGTTTGAGATAAGAGAAAATGTATTTATGATAGCTTAAATATACTTGAGTGACTCTTTAAGGCTGTATAGCTATCGTTAGAAAGAAAGAGAACTTGAACTTCTAACGTTACCAGCTTATCAACTTTATTACTCAGTTATAATTTCACTAACTTCAAATGATTTGATAACGCCGGAAATTTAAGTGTTTTTTTCTTTCTAATGATCACAATAAAGGATACTTTTGTTAGATTTGAAGGTATTAAAATGTGTTCAAACGATCACAAACTTACATGTTAGAGTCTGTTTTGTGCCATTTGGTGTATTTTAGCTCCCATTTAATGTAATTAAAATTTAAAGTTGATTGGTTGAGTAACTCAGGAGTTATGAAAGATCCTAAAGAAATGTGTGATGCAAAAGTAGCATTGCATATCACTTATTTGGGAAAATATGCGGTAGGAGAAATCGGTGTTCATCATAAGAAAAAAAAATTAGCCAAAATTGTGGAATAAAATTTTTTATTCTAGTTATTCTGTTCTCAACACATGATGTGTTATCAGCACAACCTTGTTTGCCCTGGCCATTAATGACTGGGGAAGAAACATGCCCAGAGGAATAAAGGTGATGCTCTATGTAGAAGATCTAGCTATGATGTGGGGCTCAAACAACAGAAACCAAATAAAAACCAAGCTACAAGAAGCTGTTAAACGATTAAAAAACTGGTCAAACATCTCAGATCTTACTTTCTCAACCGAAAAAACTAAATGTCTACACTTCAGCAGAAAAAGACTTACACCTCAATCTCCAGAGGTGACTCAATCTCACTCTAGGAGTTACTGTATGTCGAATATTTGGTCATTCTTGGAACCACCATATCAGTACACTTAGAAACAGATGCATAGATAAAATTAAAATCTTATAAGTCCTCTTCAAAACATCATAGGGAGCTGATAGATCAACGATGTTGAAAATATACAAAGCCCTTATCTGCTCCAAACTTTATTATGGAAGTTTCGTATATGGCTCAGCTCACTTCCAAAGCCTAGCCAAACTCGTCACTGTTCAGAACACCGGAATCCGCATTGCCACAGGTGCCTTTAGGACTAGTCCAATCTTACGTTTATGTGCTGAATCTGGAATATCACCAGTACTATTCAGACGACAATCATTAGCTTCAAACTATTTTAAGTAAATTTTCAATCCTAAATTCTCTAGACAGTCCCAACAGAAGTAAATACATTACCTCTCACTGAACGATTATCGGTCACTGTCACAGAATTAAAAGCAATAACCATCAACATACCATATTTTTTGGTACACGTCCCCCTGGACCTTCCAACGTCCAAATGTAAATCTCCAGCTATTCAAATACCGCAAACAAAATACAACGTCAAAATATCAAGAAAGGTTCCGGGAACTGCCTCAGACTCTTCCAGAACATACAGCTATATGTACAGATGGTTGCAATCAGATAACACAACAGGATCTGTCTTTGTGACACAAAACAACCCAAAAGAGAAAACTGCATCATCTTTCTAGTATTTATACTGCAGAACTAAATGTCATAGCATCCGCCCTTTACTTTTGCATGACAAATATACCAAATGACAATATAGGAATAATATCGGACTCCATTAGCGCTCTTCAAGCACTAGATACAATGTATTCAGTTCACCCACTCGTTCAACGAATTTATGAATACTTAATAATGCTAAAACATATAGATTAATCCGTCTACTTCATCTGGGCTTCCGGGCATGTTGGTATTACGGGAAATAAGATGGCTGACAAAGCTGCAAGAGAAGTGCTAGTCCTCACAAGTAGAACCACAGCAATCTTAACTACATAGGAACTTGTGAAAGTACACCCATTAAGTTGAAATCTATAAAGAAAGTTGTGAAGTACTGGATTAAATCTACCCGAAGAAGACGCCGCGAAGAAGTAGCGATCACTCGACTCAGAATAGGAAATACCCGAATGACACGCATCCGCCTCATAACAGGATAGGCCTCTCCAAAATAATCGAAATATCATGGTAATCTGACCGTCAAACCCATTTTTGAAGAATGTAATCACTACACATTAACTCTGAACCAGTTAGGATCGCTGGTGCGGATCAGTACACTATACCAAAGCTATGACTATGGAACAACTAGGCCTTACCAAAACCAACCAACGGGCGTTGATGACCAGGCTGTTCAACGCCCTTTCAAAACAAACAAACAAGTTACAATCAGACCATCGTCAATAATTAGTACTTTGATAAAATATTTCAAGTATGATAAGCAGAAACACCTATTTATATAATTACAAGAATGTTTATAAAAAAGTCCTTTTTCATTAAAATAGTTTTACATTTAATGATTTGAATTGATAGAAATCTTATTGTATTGGTTTTTTTTTGGATATAATATATATAATGTATGGAAAACAATGAATGCATAAACAAGACTGCATTTATTGAGTCCAAAGCATCTATGTATACGTGTTCCATCAGCTTATCTACTCGATCACCCAATTGGTATTGAACATAACGCAAAATAATTAATTCGAAAATTAGATGATACTAATATAATATTAAATCTCTATACATTAGTTTTTTTTTACTACACCAAAGGAGGCATTTCTGCCATTTTGTTTCGTACAGCCCAGTAAAGTTTAGCTCTGCCGACGTAACTCCCGTCTGTAGTCAAGTTCGCCGTTGCCGCACATGCAAATATGTGATCGCCAGTCATCTCACCAACTCCACACAGGACGCTGTCCGTACATTCTATACATTAGTACCCCACTTCATTTAGCGTTAATAAAAGAAAAACATTTACTATTACCGTAAGCCGTGTATGACCTTAATGATAGTATATAAATATATATGATCTAATTATTATTTAGAATATTAGACAACAAACCAAAATCTTTAGATAAAGGATTTAAGTGTACAAACGGCCTTAATGTTGTATATATAATAATAATCACATTGTCAATTATTTTATTTATTTTGTTTACCGAACTTCGTGTTATTCTCAGCAAGTTCATTTTTTAAAATTATTTTTACCACTAAATTCCAGGTAAGCTGGTCCTACTGCAATACCTTACAGATCAATTTATAAATTAAAATATGCCTTACCTTATTGTATTTTGGTGTAGACGTTGTAGTCGTTGTTGTCGTTGTAATAAACGCCTTAAGTATAAAGGATCTATAGGGATATTTGCATATACTTTTCAGTTCATCACAAACTAATTACAGAAAATCAAGAATTAGTGTTAGTATTTTTAGCATTAATTGAACTCAAACTAATTGTAACTAAATTTCATTTTGTAAACAATAAATTTAAAAATAAAAACTTCTATAAAATGAAAATACCAGGGTCCTTGGTTATTACCTAACCAAATAAATAATAGTAATCAACCAATTAAGATAGGGCCACTACTAGCAATAACCAATATATTCAGCAATCTGCTCCATTGTTTATTTAAATGCTTACGTCGAAATTGAAGTTAAAATTGGAGAGAAATATTAGCGGCTGTATTTTGGGCCAGGTTTGATCGTTCTGTTTTTGACAAAGTAAAATATACATTATTAATCAATAAAAATGGCAAATAATTAATAATGATAGCATTAACAAACTTTTTATTCTAAGGCATGGAAGATTTGTGAAGCACTGTTTGAGCCCGGTGGTTGGCTAATTTACTGCAGTGACTTCTTTCTAACCAAGTTCGAATTATTTCCAACCAAAATAAAAATATATACATTCACATTTTTTCAATACTGCATAAAAAAAACGAGTTCTGACCCTTTTTAATTTTTCTTCCTACTACGACTTTTGGGTTCGGGCAGCAGATGATGGGTTCCAAATCGGTTAATCCATTGAAGCCGCAAATTGGGGGTTTGTTGACTCTGAAGTCCCCGACGGTGTCGCATTTGGAAAGCAACTTGCAAGTTCCTTGGCCCCCACCAAGTGCAACGCATCCATCTCCTGCAATCAACAAACTGGATCATGAATTATCGATGCACATAATCAGAATTTGAAGATAAGAATACTGAATGGTTTTATAATAGACCAAATAAAATAAATACGTTTCAGCCTTATAATGCTTACATGATATTATATTACTAGTTCACTAAGTATTACTAATAAATCTAGTTACCTTCTGAGTTATTAATCTTTAGCCCTATATTTTTGGCAAATATATTTTTTTTTACTGGAGGGTCGACATATTATATGGGTTTGAAGTGTAATTGAGAACAGAGGGGGGGGGGGGAATCCTGGTTTTGGAGATTTAGTCCAAAAAATTGCCTGATTTCTTCAATACAATAACGGACCTAGTGATCTAAAGTATATGATAGAAAATCTGACAGCCATAATCTGTAATTTATTGGACAATAACAGAAATAGAACAGCGCTCTGGAGAAGGGAAGAACCAAGAGATGGTGTCAGAGAAAGATGCACGGTAGGAGAAACCAGGGTGCCAGAAATGAAGAAGGGGAGTACCACAGGTGTGGAATTATACGGCTCTTGGTGACTAAGTGCCACCGCACTCTGTGTTTTGAATGTGGGAACGAGGGACACTGCCTAGGTATGCCTACCGGGAGAGAGAATTAAACCGAGGAAAACCCTTGAATGCCAAGGTCCTGGAGATAAGAAGGCCTGCGTATACAACTATTGAGTCATCGAGTGAAACTTCAGAAACGTCAGAAGCCTCAGGAATAGAGGTGGGAAAGGCGGAGGCGAGTTGACAGGAGAGTTGAAGTGTGCTTCAGGAAAGTTGCGACCGCACGTTGGTGAGCTGCAGAGTGAAGGAAGAACACAACGCTCCGCCTTTCATTAGGTGAGATAAGTGAGATGCTTGGTGGTTACCAGGTCCTCTAACACTATCTTGGGGCATTGGTACTGATGAAACTGAATTATGGTGAAAGCAACAAACCCTAGGTACAGGTACAGGTAGGACAGTGCCAATTAATCACCCTGGGAGGAAGGATATGACAAAGAAGAAGGGAATTCGGCTTGAGTCAATTTGTCAAGGGCTTTCTTGGAAAAAGGAGAGCGCAGTTACGGGAAATTATCCAATTTTAAACTGGAAGCAAACAATAATAGACGTTTAAGCGGACGTATTGTTCAAAGTGGGAGTGATGCTGGGAACACCGGGGGAAACTGCACATGAAATCCCGTTGAAGCAGGATTGATTCACGGGTGTAAAAGGGAGTCATTATCGTCACACGCTTATCAATATACGAGAGGAATTAGTGACTAGAGAAGGCACAAGGTACAATAGTAGTAGAGGGAATATGGGGGAGCTGGTGCAAAAAGTGAGCAGGGAGTTCCTCGACTTGCCACCAGAGCGCTGTTAGTTCAGACGGTGACCGCTAGATAGCAGCACCATCGGCAGTAGTGAGAATATGGGCGAGCTGGGGCGTCGATTTGGGCAGCCAATCAGAAGCCAGCATTTTGATGACGTC
>NW_027113807.1:0-1149 GCF_000696795.3 Halyomorpha halys | reverse complement strand
TAGGATTAAGGCTGAAACTATACCATGTCCTACAATAACTCTCCCTACCAGTTCATGAACAGGCCTCATAAAATCACAAAAATTAACTAAAACTTCTCGTGTCTACCTGAAAGAGGAAAGAAAAATGAAATAAAAAGAAAAAAAAGATTCACATTAAAAAGGTTCTGCTGAAATAGTATGTAACATTCCATAAATTTAATATGCTATGAAGTAGTTTATTACATTTATCTTCATAGGAGTAGTAGTTTTCAAGATATTCGCTATAAATTGATTTATAGTTCGGAAAAAAATTTCATATGGAATTTAGCTAAAATTTAGTTACCGTTAACTTGATCTGTTATTTAAAGTTTTAAAATTTAATGGAAAAGTGACAATATAAGGTGATTTGACTTATACTAATGACCTGGGTAGAATAGCCTGCAAAAAGTTTTTTTACTTTTGTTAATGTTGTTGGATGTGAGGTGTAAATTTATCTTTAAGATTGTTCTTGAGGATGGTTAGGTTCGCCGAAACGTTGTACATTTAAGGAAGTGATAAAGAGGGGTTTGAGACAACTTAGGTACAAATTATTTTGCTTAAACAAAAAAAAAAAAATAATAAGGACATTGGAAAATTATTAGTAGACCGTTTAGTGTAAGAGTCCGGTGAAGAAAAAGTCAGTTATTTCACCCAAATTTTTTATCACTTTAATGAAAACTAAGTATAATTACTAATAGTAAAAATTGATGAATCTGCCAAGTATAATTTGGGGGAATAAAATATGGCGGCTGTTTCGAAACGCTAAAAAAATATTGGAAGAAGATAGTTGACTGAATGCAGTATATTGTTGGAAGATAGTCCGGGTGGCGGTAAATAAAGGTATCAAAATAGTAAAAGAAAACTATTTATTGTTAGCCAACGTTTTGACATTTGGTCGTTCGATGTGTTCCAATCTGACAGCCCTGACGAAGCCCTGCAAAATGGGCCGATACGTTGGTTAATCTTAAATAGTTTTTTTTCTTACTATTTTGATATCGTTATTGGAGACACCCGGACTATCTTCCAAAAAGTTAAAAAAGAATAATTTTAAAAACCAACAAACCAGTCTCAAAATAGTGAAACGATTATATATAAACTACTTATTACAGTTTAACAATATGACACGACATA
>NW_027113806.1:12751-22742 GCF_000696795.3 Halyomorpha halys | reverse complement strand
TTTTAGTTTCTCACTTCAGTAAAAGATAACTGATAGATACATGAATATAAATGAAACAGGAAGGATAGTGAATATGAAAATAATTAAAAAAATGTGAGAATTTAGAAAAACAAGAATAAAATATATTGATAAGAATGTATACTTCCTGAGATACGCGCCAAAAATGCTTTATTTTGTTAATAACTTTTTTAATCGAAAAAATCGGAATAGCCTATAACAAGTTTTTATAAAAAAAAAACCCTCCATCATGAACAGGTGGACGGTATGG
Organism: Halyomorpha halys; assembly: GCF_000696795.3. Classification (NCBI taxonomy): domain Eukaryota; kingdom Metazoa; phylum Arthropoda; class Insecta; order Hemiptera; family Pentatomidae; genus Halyomorpha; species Halyomorpha halys. Next base: position 22,474 of record NW_027113806.1, on the reverse strand, counting down.
TATAGCATTAAGTACAAACAAATACTGATTTTTATATATTAGCCTAGGAAGGATATTAATGCCTAAGAGTAAGTTTATGAAACTCTGCTGATAGAAAGAGAGGCCAGCTAGGTTTATTTATGTCGTTTAAGGGAGAAACCCATGGGACATATCTTGATGATATAATTGACCTATTTTCCCTATTCATAATCACCATAGAAATATATCCATATATATGTTTTTATATTTTCTCCTCTGTAGAAAACCCTACAGAAGATGCTTATATTTTAAATAATATGTGTATACACCATGCAAAAAGCATATTATATACATACAATTGTTAAAGTGTAATGTGAAAATTCATTTTTTATTGTATACATGTTGCTCTGTGGCAAACTGTGAATATATCTATTGCATCACAAGCCGGTTGGTAACAGCAGTCAGAAGGTTGCCATCAAGCTTTGTTTTCAGTTGTGTTTTTTTTTCTCACTACAGTACGTTTTATGTTATCTTACCGTAACTAATAAAACAGGAAGAACAGTAAAAACATTTTATTTGTATCCACCATCCCCGCGTTCAACAACAGAGCTTTGTTGTTAAAAGTTGTTACAATATTATATACAATGGAATAGAAAGAGAAATAAAATATACAATACAATAGAGGAACATAACACAAAACAAGAAGAGGTGAGAGATGCTAGAAAATAAAATAGTAAGAATAAATAAAATACAACTGAAAAGAAATTAAAAAAAATTACATACTTTCTATAATAGTAATTTAAAAAAATGACATAATTTTTTTTATTTGCTTATCGCTCTACACCGTAACATTTCAGGTCTACGTTGTCGGTGAACTCTTTAAGTTGTTTCTTGTATTTGTTATACAATATTTGTTCGGGTAGAGGCCAAGAGTCCCTTTGCAGAAGAAATGATTTCAACAAACTTTATCTGATGTCATACATGTGACAGTCGTATAATATCTGTTAAAAAGTTTGTGAAGTCCTTCCGTCACACTTACATGCGTCTGAGTTTTGTAAGTGAAATCTCTTTAAGTATGTCAGTCCGTGTTCTGTAAGAAATTAAGCCAGTTTGTAATGGGTACTTTTGTTTATGTAGTAGTGTTGTGAGCTGATGTTCGGATTGTATTAGTATAATGATCGTCCTTTAGTTAACTGTTACCATTGTCTGTTCCACTCTTCGATTAATTCGATTAGTTAAGATTTTTTAACGTCAGAGATTAGGGCTAAGGTATATTCATAAGGAAATTAATTATCACAAGCTGCTGTCTTTGCTTGCGTGTCTACCCTTTTGTCAGCTACAATAGCACTGTGTCCTTTTACCCAAAGCAATCGAGTTTTATGTCTTGTTTCATAAGTTTTATGAAGTTATAAAGAGTTTGTACTGTAAGTGGGTCTTATATTTTATTACTTTTGAAGGAACAAATCACTATGTTTTTGGTCAGTGTAAATGTTGAATATTGGTTTTGTGTTCTTGGTGGTAATTGTTATTGTTGGATATATGTATATGGCAGGAAGCTACAGATCGAGATAAAAACACTTACAGACAATACGAGATATGAAACTAAAATGTATCCTAGAATTTAATAGTCCATAGCCATTATATCCTAGCAAGCATTGATGATCAAATTCATATACACGCACAAACCATTTTGCGGAAATGATTATTTCGCCTTAGGGACTTCAAAAAGTATATCCGTCGACAACTCGAAATTTTGCAAGGTCACAGTATTTCACCTTATTTTATATATCATATACCAATATAGGTAATTAAAAATAATAAATGATTGTTTACATGTATGTTTCAGTCTAAAGAATTCAACGCGCTACTCTACCAGCTCATGATTGAAGACACGTCTAATGAATTCTTACATATTGTGAGTATTATTTTCAGTGATTGGAATTGTAATGTTTTCAATCCGTAACAGGTGGCTGTAGACTTATTTTCTGAAATAATATAAATTGTAATTCAGTCATGTTCTTTGGAAAAAGATTCGTTGAAGTGTAATTTCTTCTTCTCCTTTTTTTTTTTTTAATTATTTCTTTAGTTTGAAACTAAACCGCAAAACTTGCGAATGGCCTGACTTTGTATGAAATAAGCAGACAAGAAGATTAACTGAATATCCTCTTTTATTGAAATTTTCATATTCACTTTGTATTTGTATTTTGACAATGCCGTAGTCGAAGTGGTTGAGTTATATCTGACTCCCTATTCTATATAGATAATATTAGGTACTCTTGACCAGAAGCCATCGACAATGCGTGTTCACTTAGGTAAGATAGATAATTAGGAGGTGAATAGACAGAATGAGACATACGGGTTGACCGCCGTAAGTTTTCTAAGAATGGTTCCTCGTTCTACAGGGTACTATTCCTGTAGATACGAAGGAGGAATGTCGCCGAGTCCTACGAGATGATAAAAAGTAGCGGTATGAGGAGATGACCAACAGGGATCGAACGTAAAATAAAACTCCTCATATCAAATTCAAAATTTGAATAATATATTGAAAGGCTTATTTACTGTCCCAAGAATGCACTGTTAGAGCGTCATCGGTGGGGTATGGAATATACTAACGATACATACTGATAAGAGGAACTGTAACAACTAATTTTTTTTATGATTCAGTATATTCCTTTTGGTAAACTTTATTTATTAAATCAACATATTTACAACTATCATAATATTTATATCTTTATATTTGACATTATAAAATTATTTACATTTTACTGAGTAAATGATTAGAGAAAACATAGGTGGTGCTCCAAGGTGAAACGAATTGAAGCTCTTCGTCTTAGCTGGAAGCTATAACGGTTTCGGTGGTTGTAATAGTTACAGTCTAGACCAGCGGGTAGCATGTCGCTATACCGTATAAGCTGATAATAATAGTATTGAATTTGTATCGAGGGTGGTTAGTATGCACCTTCGAAGTAGGTGCCGATCTAGCGATCCAGCGATCTAACTATTAAATATTAAATTAATAAGCCTTAGAGTAACCAGTCCTCATAATTTGCAGATGTAAGGGGAGAAAAAATGTTAAAATAATAATTCCAAAACAAACTTCTCAAGTATAAAAAGTATTGGAGCCAATTTTTAACTCTTTTAGATTTAAAATGAATTTCCTATGATGAGTTTTAATACGAATGCTTAACTGTTTAGTAAAACATACAAAACTTTTATTAGATGATCATAAGTAAAGAAATGAAATGAAATATTAAAAAATAATTCATTAATGTTTCTTCTTCTTCTTCTTCCTCTTAATCGTTCTTCTTCCACCGTGGAGCAGTGTTAAGAGCTTCCCATAAGTCTCGATCCTGCACCAGCTGGCTGTGTCTATTTCAGTCAATTCCTCTCTTGTCGAACGCTTCCTTAACTGCGACATCACAAGTGTTTCTTGGCCTTCTCCCATCAAATTATGCTTCATATATTATTTTGGCCATTCTTACTGGGAAAAAACAATGGAATAATCCTTTTACCAACTATTATTCCTCTCGAACCTTTTTGATTTTCTAATGAAATATAAATGGGATTGCCAATCTATGGAGAAAGCCTCACACTCTAGGATGTCATCAGAGCCTAGGAGACTTTATTTCGTCACACACCGGTAACAATCTGCTGTATAATGTAGAGCCAGTATACGGAGCCTGTATAGCCAGTAAGAACTCCTATTAGTAATCGGAAATACTTTTCATTTAGGCCAAGCAGGCACTAAGTTTTAGTAGTGGAGGGTTTAGCTATTGGCATCTTGGCCTGCCACTCCCTTCACTCCTTGCCTGCTATCTTCCATGTCCAATCTAGGACTTCTTTACGCTGATGTCTTTTAGAAATGCCTAAGAACGGTTCAAGCCCCATTTGAAGGTGCTCGACCACACTTCTAGCGAGCTGTTTCTGATTGCCAGTGATTCCCTTATGTCCCCTGGACCTAATCACACTATTATTATTAATTTGGCTCCACAACTCGATGTCGAGTCCTAGCCTCATGCATTAGCCTCCACCAATCATTACGATCTTGTGCGGCCGCCATCCAGTTCCTCACTCCCATCATGGTCCTGGCATCACCACTCACACCATCGAAGGCGTCGTATTCCTCTGCGTCTTGCTCCATGTAGTACCTCGGTCACCATTTTCCTTGGCAGATCATTCTCAGCCATCCGAGCAACATGCCCTGTCCACCTCAATCTACTGAGCCTCACAAACTAGACAATGTCTGGTTCCTTATATAAAACTTTGAGCTCCTGGTTTGTTCGACGTCTCCATATCTGGTCAACCTTGAAAGCTCCAAATATTTTATAGAGAATCTTCCTCTTCAAGACCATTAAGTTGTGCTCACCAGCCCTGGAGATAGTCCACGTTTCCGAGCTATACAGAAGAAGTGGCCGAATAATTATTTTTTACAAATAAATCTTGGTGTCCTTAGACAAGGCACGGGTCCTAAAATAGGGACTGAGGCCATAATAAAAGCGGTTGGCACATAGGACTCTTCGTTTAATTTCGGAGTTCGGGTTAAGGCCGATCCAAGATTCACAAACTCGGGGACTTTCCCAAAAGTATACTCTCCAATCATGATTCCTTCACTGGTCCTGGGGATTTCCTCTATGACCAATCTCCCCACACTAGCTTAAGCTTATTTAAGCACTTTCTCACCAATGTAGAGGTGAGTTTAAGTGACTCGTCATCGTCATTCATACCTTCTGTATTCTTTTTACATGACCAAACCACTGTGATGTTCAATAGTACATTCAGTTAGTTTCACTCCCACATTAGCTGTTATAGTGGTTTTTCTGACATTGTCTCTTTTTGTTTTCCCCTCCATCCTCCTCAAATATCTCATTTCCATTGCTCGAATTACGCTTCTGTGTTTTGAAGTAGTAGACTAGGACTCACTGGAATAGATTAGTAAGGGGACAATCGTAGTCTTATATATTACTTTTTGATCTTCTTCGCAACTTCATTCTTTCCCAGGAAATGAGCTTTGAGTGAATGTAAGAATTTACCGGCCAATTTCATTCTTTCTCAGACTCATTAACGTTTAAACAAAATAATTCCAAGTTTAAATATTAACCACTAAATCTGGACAAACGACTGAAATGGAATACTCATACAAGACTGAAAAGACAAGAAACTGCTCGTCGATTCCGACTATTACAACATTTACTAGACAAACGGTACAAACTTCCAATCCATTACAAAAAACTGATCTACATGACTATTATAAGGCCTATCTGGACATACGGAATTGAGCTATGAGGCTCCACTAAACCATCTAATTCCTCTCGAATCCAATTCTTACAGTCCAAAATCCTTAATGCTCCTACTTTGTCACAAACCAAATCATCCATCAGGACCTCAATGTCCCCTATGTTGGCGATTTGGCCAGAATCAGATACCAATCCTTCCATAATAAACTTCCCAACCACCCAAACCAACTCGTTTCTAACCTGGCTTCTCCTTCACTATCTAATAATCCTCCTTTGTGTCTGAAAAGAAGATGGCCTCGAGATCTTCTCCTTTAGAAATTGTTTTGGAGTTCTATCAATGGGTAGATTCTCCACATGTTTGTATCATGCCATAATATCACTTACAGCAAATTTACTTGATGTGTATATATGTATACAGTTGTAAATAATAATAAATAAATTATTAAAAAAAAAATATATTAACCATCTTTCCGTTATTTTTAAGGAAAAACTGAAACTGCAGATTGCGATGCAGAGAGAGGTAGTGATCTCTGTTTGTGGCTTCTTCAACTTGGACTATACTTTGCTATATTCGGTGGGTATATTTTAATTTGTTAATGTTTTTCATTACTTTGTCCAAAATAATCTAAAATAAATTCTCTTAAATAATCTTCATTGGGGACGATGGGGTAATCTGAATGGGCCCTGATATAGTTTTCCTCAGCTATCCAAACCTCTAAATAATTCACTAATATAAAATTTAAAAATATTAAAATCAATTAATCACGGAAAATCTGTGTCTTTAATCTATTTTTTTGTAATTTATTTACTGTTTTTAATTTTTTATGGTCCAATTACTATAGCACTATAGAGATATTTCAAGATATCTCATTGTGATTCTGCTTCCAGATGATTGCTTCTGCTACAACATACTTGGTCATCTTCATCCAGTTTGGTGAACCGGGCAGTATGGTCCAGCAGCCAACATTGATAGATACGGCTAATCTCACTACGACAACACTACCTCTGATCAACACCACTTAAAGTGGTAATAATTTCTTTGTCACAAATTACAGGATTACCGATTGCAGGTTACAGAAATTTCACAATCTAAAAATATCACTTTATCTCTTATTACAACGATCCACACGAATCTTGAATTAACTATACCAAAATCACAAGCTTGGCCTACGTAAACAAACTAGAGCCGGATTTCATTATTTAAAATTACTTTTTTTTTCTTTTTCTTTATGAAGTTATAAAGTATAAAACATATTGGTAAAATATTACTTTAGCTCCTCCAGAAAAGGCGGGAACACTTACTTTTTGACTAGACTGTATAGGTTAGTTTATAATATTAACCGGCTTTTAATAGATAGAATTTCTTTCCCTACCCCCACGAGGTAATTACACCAGAAGAGAAATTGAACATCTCAACTTTAGCCGTGTAATGTCAAACAGTTGTGAGGCCATAGGAACCCACTTGAAAGATATTCGAAGCTCACCAAGTTGTAACAATTCAATCAAGACCTCAAAAATTAATCATCATCTTGTACATATTTCTATAAAATTGCGTTATTTTATAAGTCTCTATTCATTGTATATATTATCAATAAAATTAATTCAAAGAGATATCCTGTATGAACCCAATAAATCCATTATTAAAACGTCTCTCGAAGTCAAAGGTTTCTGTTTGATATCTAAATCAACATCTTTCTATGGTGAACAAGGCGATAGATTCCCTTAGAGTCTCTTCGGGGTTCTACCAGGGCCCTGTTTCATAATGAAAGCTAATAGTATTAGTTCAAAGTACAAGTGTAGAAACTAGTGTGGTAATAATACTAATACTTATTTTTCCATGATAGCGATAACTATTAGTGATATTACAGGAATTAAAAAATACTTAAGTACAAGATGCTGTTGTACAAGTCTGTAATTGAATTAAGATAAATTTACAAGACTAATAGTATTAGTTTGTACTTTATTGTGAAACAGGGCCCAGGATGTATCTACTTCATATCAACAAGTATTTTTTTTTTTTTTATTTGTTACTAAAATATTCTCTTACCTTCCTTTTCTTACACCCACATACACAACAACCAAACGTTTTGGGAACTGGTGTTTTCTGTGAGCGTCATCATATCTTTTACAGTGTCTGTAGAATATTGGATGGTTGGAGTAAAAAACAACTGACAGGAAAAGGGTATTGTTAGTATTGTAATGAAACATAATCATACTAATGATTATAACTATAATAAAGAAACGATAATAAACAATGTTTTGACCAAACAGTCCACACCTGATTTATAGGGGGTAATGCCTGGGTGAAATTAGAATGATCCATTTCAGAAGGTGGTTAAAGAAAAAAGAAAGATTGCAAATACAGAATATATTGAGACATTAGTTGGAGTAAATTGTAGAGAGCAGGTAAGCCGAAAGATAATTTATAATAATGTCAGTTTAGTTAAAACGAATTTAGATTTTGAGAACCATAGCTGAAATGAGACGGTTGACGAGATGGGCCACCACTTCGTGCTAGAAGATGAAAAGAATGTTTCTTGCTTGTGAGCCCTATGGGATGGGTCACCTGGTGTGTGATCTGTGGTGCTGAAGTGCCGACACCCGGGCTCTGTGGCCCCAGTACCTAGTACCTTCTTCCAGCCTGACATCTTGGTGACTCAGTGAGCACTTTCTGTGTTGAGTCAGGTTCCAACTACGAGAGGTTAGCCCTCCAAATCCAATCTGGTTGGCCCGTCTCTCTATAGGTGGCGCTAATGTTTGTAATAAAAGACCCAGCAATTTTCATCCAATCAAATTGACTTCCCTATCTTATTACCTAATCCCTCAGGCCCAATCAAGATCAAATCATGTATACAAATGTTGATCGTCAATAGCAGAAAAGAGCTGTAATAACGATAGTGAAAACTATTTAAGAAATTATTAACAAAAGTTTTGGCTGTTCATGGAAGGAAGATCTGTATATCTGATAACACACAGATCAACTGACAGACAATGACATGACGGATAGTTGACAGGAAAATATTTTAATTTAACATAAAAGACTTAAAAAATATTTTTAAAAAATCTAAATATGAAATTTATGAATAATTAGTGTGTAAATAAACAGGAAGATGTTTCTGAATGCGAAATTTTCAATAATTATATTCTCTACTTTCGATTTGAAACGTAACCTGCTAAATTGATTGGAAAAGACCAATTGTAATGATTCGTTTAGTAATACAAAAACATTAAGTTGGATACTCTAAATTGTTGATATAGAATATTTTTAAATCATTCAATGATTCATTCAAATCGTTTTTGAGCTGTAGATGAATTTGGACATATTTTTGTCTCCATAAGAATCATGTTTAAGGAAGAGCGATCAAAATATAAGTCCCTAATGTTTATTGGCAAGTCAATAAGTTTATTGCCCCTATTAGTTAATAGGAGTACTGCACTCGAATGTGTGAACAAGGTCCACAGTGGGCAGTGACCTTCTGAGCTCAGAGACTACTCTTTAGCTAAAGTTTACCCAATTCACTATAAGTGATTAATTTTACACCCCACCCAGGGGGAGAAGGAGAGGCCAGGACGAGAGAAAGGAAAGAACCAGAGTTAAGAACAAGCTCCATTCAGCTTTATTGAGCTTAATTCTCCAACTTGTGGGGGGGATGTACAAATCTTCCCTAGGAGGTACCCCACAATGACTTTGTATTTCCTCGGCATACTCCCTACAATATATACCGGCAAGTTCTCCCTACTAAATCCCCACAACCTCACAAGGGCCACTTAGGGTGATTGCCTCAGGAACCCCGATCTTCCCCATCAGATATCTCGCGTCTTCCTCTCTCCAGTTCCTCGCCTCCTGTGTCTTCTTGACCACCTCGGACCCGTGTCTCCTCAGCTTCTTTTTCGGTTTCTGTCGCTCCTGATGCTTCAGTAGATTCGCCTAATGATATACTCCAATTGCTTCTCCATACCTGTTGGGTGTCGGTCTCCATTGGTTCACGCTGGACCGTATCTGTTCTTTGGTACATGTATGGCCAACACATGATGCGTTGACATTGGGCCGCCAAGTGTCCCACCTTTCCGAATTAGCACTATATTCGTGCGAAATAGCAAGTAGTAGAGTAGAGATAATGATAATTGGTTCTTTGATTTGTTCGTTTCCTCCGTATCTAAAGGTCCCGAGTTTCGACACCAGTTATGTATCGGCGAGAACAAAATGTAATGAAAGGGAAAGAGGAATAAGAAATGATTCACACGAACCATTAATCCTGTAAAAGACTGCCTTATAGATTTTTTTTCTAACCTCCTATTATTTATTTTAACAACTGTTACAATAAATAATCTAAAATATATACAGATTTACAAAATGCCTATCCTTTGCCATAAGGGAGCTAACTGAGTCCGTTGAAGTAGGAGTAAAAGTATTAGCACAGAAACCTCTGGCCGGTGGGTACAAGAACGGGGAGGGACCGTTCCACTGGGGTAAGTTCCCCTATTCCTCTCTCTCTCTCTCTCTCCCTCTCTCTCTATATATATATATATA
>NW_027113806.1:6464-7026 GCF_000696795.3 Halyomorpha halys | reverse complement strand
AAATATAAATTATAAATTATATTATTTCCTTCTTTCATGATTTTAATATTGCGATGTTCTCATACTGTTTTTATCTTCTTACGATACACAAAACATTTAATTCCAATTCTATTGATATGTCATATAGAATTTGTTATCCTCTTATTTTCTTGTGTTTCTGACTTTTTTTCATTATACTTATCATTTTTTTTTTGTAAGTCCTGATGAAGACCTAAATTTCTGGCTGAAACGTTGGTAATAAAGAAAGAAATTTTACTTATTTGTATTCTCCACTGGCCGCGCTATGGACCATCTTCCCCTCGTATAATATTCTCGTCCAACAACTAGCGCATCAAGGTATGTTAATAAATTAAAATAGATGACCTTACTCAAGACACTTCGTAACTAAAAAGATAATTAATTATCAAACTAAAAATTTCTTTACTGAACTGGTTATTTTGGGATTTAGAGGAATTCTTATTTACGTCAACTTTAACCAGCGCTCCGGGGGCGTGGCTAACCACCTATTTCCCTGACCCTTGGAAAATGTCTATAATAAAAATGTTTCCCGAACCCATTATGA
>NW_027113806.1:0-3950 GCF_000696795.3 Halyomorpha halys | reverse complement strand
TATTGAAGAATGGTGTAAAAACTAGAGAATCAAAATAAATCCTGACAAATCCCACCAGATCACCTTTACTCTCCGTCGTAAACCTCTGCCCTCCTATCCTTCCATTATCCTTTCTAAATACACCACTAATACCTGTTGAACAGATTCGATACTTAGGACTCCATCTTGACAAGAGACTTACTTGGAATCCACACACAAGAATAAAACGACAAGAAACTGCTCATAGATTCCGATTGATACAACACTTACTTGACAAACGCTCTAAACATCCCATTTACTACAAAAAATTAGTATACACTACAATAATCAGACCAATTTGGACATATGGAATTGAGCTCTGGGATTCCACCAAACCATCAAATTCTTCCCGCATCCAATTGTTACAATCCAAAATCCTACGTAAAATCCTTGATGGTCCTTATTACGTCACAAATAAACTCATTCACAAAGACCTTAACATCCCATTCGTTGCAGATTTGACCCAAAACAGATATGCGTCTTTTCATTCCAAACTCCTTAACCATCCTGACCCATTAATTCTTAATCTTTCATCCTTAACAATCCCTGATAATCCTCCGAGGCGTCTGAAAAGAAGATGGCTACGGGACCTTCTAATTCAAATTAATGTTTGAAGTACCACCAATGGGTGGTTCCTTCCCAAGATTTTCAAGTGTATATGAAACATACTACATATTTACCTATTGTATTATTTTGTACAGTTGTAAATTAGATTAAATAAATAATTAAAAAAAAAATAGAAAATCAAATGCAAATCACTCCTTTCTTACAAGAGATGATTAAATATTCAGGTTAAAAAATTCAACTGGCAATTTGAAAGAGAGGACGGGTTTTCATTAGTCATAGTGGATGTGAAACGTGTAATGTCTATAATCTAAACTAAAATATTCCATTGTCTGATGGCAAAATACACAAAGTGCCTAGCACAGGTAGACATCAGAAACGCAAAAAACCGGTAGTTATATGTTTATATAAGGCTTCCAACAGAATTATATTTGACATTCTACTTCAAAACGTCGGACAGTCTTCAAGTACTTCAGACTAGTAGTGGTTGCCATGTCTCAAGTTATCAGCCAGGGTATCCAATCCAATTTCATCTTCACTGCTTCCTCACTTTTAGGGATTTTTCCTTTCAGGGTCATCGAAAAGAACCTAAAAGTAGATAATTATCTGCTAATATATTCTCTGATAATATCCAGTTTTTTGACAATTATAACTTTATATTTCATTTGGACCGACATATATCCCGCAGGAGCCGTCATGATTCCAGTTGGGAGATCCTTTAATTTTCATATCACTTTGTTTACCTTTATTTGCCAATCATTATGGTTCATTTTATTTTTCGTTTCCTTTTATTTCTCCAGGAATGCATTAGTTGAAACAGTTAATACGTTGGACACCTTAGAGCCCATTTTCCGTAAACTGGAGGGGAAAGTCAAAAAGTTGTCCATTCAAAAGAAGTCTTGGTTGGAGGCGTTGATTGTCCCTCTTGTATGTGGTACAGCTTTCCATATGTGGGGTAACACAAGGGGTAAAATGTGGGCTGCAATAGGGTACATGAGTGTACTTATTCTTACAAGTTTAAGTTGTTGGCAGTTCAATTGTCTTGTCAATACAATCAGCGATTTTTTCCAGTCGAGCTCAAAGTTCCTAACCCGAATAAAGCTGAATCCCTTGAAGAGCTTAGCAAGTTTGAAAGAACTGATAGACGCTTATGACCAATTGATCACAACTTTGGATAAGATCAACGTCATTTATTCGAAAAAACTGATTATGATCATCGCAAACTGTTATGTATGTAGCTTGCTTCATATTTATTATCTATATTGCAGTATCAGCTCAAATGATAGATGGCAGCACCCTCAAATACGCGGCAATGTCATAATGTCCCTACTTCATGTTTATGTGATGTGGCGCTTGATTCATTCTACAACTCAAGCTAATCACAAGGTTTGTATTTATTTATTTGCATTATAAATTATTCAGAGTAAGTACAGTTTATTTTTTTTATTTATTATAACGGTAATGGAGATTGACGCTAATTAGCATAAAGCATATATTTACCAACTACGTTTTATTTTATCACCACCAGGGAATTTGGTTTGATACCCTAGTACAAGAGCCCAAGAGGAGGAAAATGGCAGTTATCTCATCCCAATTTGATTACTTTAATGAAAACTATGTATAATTACTAGTCAAAATTGATGAGCCCGCCAAGTATAGGTAGGGGGGGATAAAAAATGGCGGCTGTTTCAAAACCTTAAAAAAAACATTAATTTTTCATTCGGAGCTCTATATCTTAAAAACTACCAACAACTCTGGAAAATATAAGAGAACATTATTTAAAGAAGAGTAAATTTTCTGAAATATTAGCCCTAAAAGAGCTATTTACGTCCAATAGTTCTCGAGATATAGTTTTTTAAAAAGCAAAATTTCTTAAAAATGTTCCGAAAGATTAGTAGTTAGCTAATTTATTTTGAGAAATCTATATCTCAGGAAATATAAGAGGTATAGATGTCTATTAGCACTCAAATTAAAGCTAGTTTAATGGACTATAAAGAAATATATGACCTTTACCTACTTAGGAATAGTAGTTTTCAGGATATTTGCTAAAATAAATTGATTTATAGTTGTTCGGACAATAAGTTTGATTTATGAAAAAGTTCATTTCAGAAACCATTGGACGTACAGATGTTTGCCAGCGCTCTAATTAAAGCTAGTTAAATGTATTTAATTTCTAGTTGTTGGTATAAAATGATAGATTTTTGAAAAAATATATCACTAGATCCATAAGATGCACATGTGTCTGCCAACACTCAAAATAAAAGAAATTTAACTTACTATAAAGTAGTTTATTACACTTATCTTCTTAGTAGTAGTTTTTATGATATTCACATATGAATATAAATTTGGCAAATGATTTTCATCATTATGAACAAATTTTATGAAAACTATTACTCCTACGAAGATAAACGCCATAAACTACTTTATAGTTCATTACTCTAGCTTTAATTTGAGAGCTAATAGAGATCTGTAGGTCAAATGGTTTTTAAGATATACATTTTCCAAAATATATTCACTAACTATTGATCTTTCAGAATGACAATTATGAAATATTGCTTTTAAAAAGCTATATCTCGAAAAATATTTAACGTAAATAACTCTATTAGGGCTCATATTTTAGCAAATTTGCTCTTCTTTAAATGACGTTCTCTTAGGTTTTCTTGTGTTGTTCCTACTTTTTAAGATATAGAGCTCCGAATGAAAAATTAGTTTTTTTTTTATCGCTTTGAAACAGCCGCCATTTTTTATTCTCCGTACCTATACTTGGCAGACTCATGAATTTTTACTCGTAATTATACGTAGTTTTCATTAACGTAATCAAAATTTGGGGTGGGATAACTGCATTTTTTCTCCGCTTCGGCTCTTGTACAATAGGTAGTTGTTACGTTCGTGTAAACTTCCATGGTATAGAAAAGTATTTTTGGATTTTCTCCTAAAGTGAGAAGGAAATGTTGGCATCAGAAGGGTAATCGTAGAAAAAAAAAACATTCACAATCAAGTGGTAGATTATTCTTAAAATTGTCTATAACTTGAATCTAATCCACAAATGGAGAAACCTTCCGAATCAGAACTCTGTAAAATGCCAGGTTCTCCTTGATTTGGGTGATCGTTAATTGAAAGAGTGGAAAATGAAAGGGGAAAAAAAAATCTGTAAATGAAATAAGAATATAGCACAAAAAGGGAAATATAAATCATTGTCAGTAGAAGGTGTATATAAGGTATATATAGAGTTAGTAGGGTTAGTGAAAGTAAACGAAACATAATTTTATAACGAAAGAAAAAATAAAGAAAATACAAAAAATCAATTATTTTAAACTAAATAAAACCAAAGAAAGATCGTCTTCTTGAAATAAATAAATAAATTATAT
>NW_027113805.1:0-4458 GCF_000696795.3 Halyomorpha halys | reverse complement strand
GAGCAGTTTCTTGTCGTTTCAGTCTTGTGTGTGGATTCCAAGTAAGTCTCTTGTCAAGATGGAGTCCTAAGTATCGAATCTGTTCAACAAGCGTTGAAATTATTTAAAAATAAAAATAATAATAATTTATTTATTTATCAATGTATTTATATTTGTATGTAATATATTATACTTTTACTCCCTAATTTATTGCATATATTTACTTATTGTAATATTAGATATGAGATTAGACACAATCTTGGCAGTTTACCCATCTATATATTATAAAAAATCTGTTCCCTCCCAGGAAGTATATCCTTCCTCTATCTGCTCCTGTTTTTCTGCTCAGTTGGTAGCAAAACTTCATTATTATCAGGTTATTATGACTATTGTTCATTTTTATCCAATTTATATATTACTATACCTCACCTATCTACTCCACTTATCTGTTGTATGTTTTACATCAACCTCTTAACCATATTTAAAACTAGTTTTAATGAGTAGTCTTCTACAATTTATCTGTCTACATTTATATTGAGAACTTATATCATACCTGGTTATATTTACTAACAATTTGTCTCCAGTCTACCGACATGTATATTTCCTCATATTGTTATTATTAATATTTATTATTTTGAGTTTTTCTACATACTTTATGAACTTAACAATTGTTTTGAATATTTTATTTTTAATGTTCTGTTAATCCTAAAATGTTTGTACCTTGTTTTCTCATTTAACCTTGACGAAGCCCTGCAAAGTTATCGTTGGTTAACAATAAATAGTTTTCTTTTATTACTTTGATACCTTTATTAACCGCCACCTGGACTATCTTCCTCCGATCCATTTTAAAAAAGGTATTTCCGTTGAAAACTTGTATTATAAATACTCAAAAATCGTCATACTTCCCTATAGTACACCTTTCATATACAAGGAAATGAAAATATAAGAAGAAATATATTTTAGAATCACAAGGCAACTTCGTTATTCAAGTAGTTACTCAAGTATCCTATCAAGACCAAATCAAAAAATGGTCCAGGTACCTAAAAAACCTCAAGAGAGAGAGAGTTAAATTGACAAATGAAAGGTTTAGACGGTTCGTGACTGCTACAACTCAGGGTTAACTGCGCTAAGTATAAACCCCAACATCAATCATGCATCTTACTATTTGCCTTAGCATTACATCTATTGTTGTTGAATTGTTCTCTTAGTGATAGTTATGTTACATTTCATACTACGAAAAATTATTTAAATTTTTCTTAGGTCCTTATAATTATATTTAATAAATGCTAAATTTCAAAATAGCTTTACTTTATTAATTTTTGTTTTGTATTATCCCAAAATACGATGTACTTCGGCCATCCGTGCTCGCACAGCACAATATAATTTACTTTTTTTCACCCATATTGGCTCTTCTTGGGTGAAACTATTTCTTATATCTTGTAATAAAGAACAAGATTCTATGTGTGCTGAAGTCATTAAACAGCTTTATGATACCTTCATTTTTAATAATTTCATCTATTTGAAAAAAACAATTCATTGTTGGTAGTTTTAGAAAAAATTAAGAAATATAAATTGTGAAAATTATTTTATAACTATCTAAACGGGAAAACAATAAAAAATATTTTCCTAGGTTGAATACTAATTAATAGTGAAATAATGGTGATATAGATACATTTTTTTTTTAATACAGCTTCTGTTATAGAAATCGGTAAGGTAATTTCTTTCGAAAGAGTTCATTTTATTAGAAACCTCTTCACTCCTATGATAATGTAATACAAAAACTGTTAAATAAATTGTAGAAAACACTTCCTATAAATTATGTAGTTCATATAAGTATTGCTGATCTAAAACGTTATTAATATTTACGTTTCGGTTCCAATGTTTAGCTCATACTATAAAATTTAGGTTTTTATTTCGGCTCTTCATTTGTATTATGTGATTGTATTATTATTATTATTTTTTTTACAGCTTTATTTATAGTATATTATTCTTATTTGTTTCTATCATTTACATACTTTAATTTTTTAAACCTACATGATTTCCACTGTAATTTTATCTTGTTATTTGTAGCCATGAAGAAGACTTACAATAAGTATGATCGTCATCTAATAATTATTTGTTTCTATTATTTCCTTTAATCTTGATTGCTATATTCTCCTTGATTATCAATTTTATTATCATCACAAATAGTTTACATTCTTAATATACAAAATAAATTATTTTTTTGTTTACGATTTGTCTATTTTTTTTTAATTGTTAATTTTTATTTATTTGGGTGTGAATGTGAAGAATTATATCACTATTGCTATTTGCCCAAATCTGTGGCAGATTGTACTATTTATCAATAAATTATTGAGTTGAAAAACGAAATAAATAAAATTATTCTGTTTTTAATATTATTCTGTTTTGATTCTTCTTGTCCAATGCAGTTCAAAGAAATTTTATTATTTACTTCAATTCATTATTATTAGAATGGTTTTTACTGTCTATTCTTCCAATCAATTTATTGACAAATTCGTGCATCAGCTACCGAATATATGTTCTAACAAAACAAGATTTAAAAAAAAAAATTATGTAAGTAGGTTAATCAATAAAATAAGACGTGAAACCAGGCATGCCCTAGGTCGCTTATTTATTATTTTATTATGTTTATTAATAGTCACTAGAGATATTCAGGACACACAATCTCTAGCTCTTGATATCCCACACTTCTGAGTGGGCCGTAACATACTTAGCTGTTGCAACATAATATTCTGATCTGTTCACATTACAATTAATAATTTCCTATAATGTCTATCATTTTTTGCTTTGGGTAAGGGTCTATATATACACACTCGACGTGAATACATTCTAGTTTATTACCCACCACATAGTTATATATTTTTAATTTTTCATGTCATTCATTATAATAATGTTTATGAATGAGGAGAAGATGGCAGGGGTGTGGTCAGCGAAGAACACTAACAAGTAAAAACTTTTTTATTAGTACCAACGTTTCGGCCGGAATTTCAAGCCTTCATCAGAAGTAATTAACAAATATGACAAGAATAATTTTCCTTATTCACGTTTTTAAGTTATGTTCACCACAACTTATTATTGCCCTATTTACTAGTTACTCCTTTTGGCTTACATAACTTTCTATTTTACTTCTAACATTCTAGTATTTTACTTGCATATTTCATAATTACATATATTTTCTTTCTCAATTTTTTTCATAACTTCAATTTTAAATAAATTTGTTTTCACGTATTTTTTTCTAACTAGTTTTGCTCATTCATATTAATATTTCTTTACTCATTTTTAGCTTAAATAACTATGTTTTATTAATTCCAATCTAGTATTTTACTTGCATATTTTATTAACTACATATATTTTCTTTCTCAATTTTTTTTTTATATAACTTCATTTTCAATAATTGTGATTTTGCATATATATATATATACACTAGTTTTTCATTTTATGTTTTTCTTCTTTTATCTTTCATAATTTTCTTATTACTTTTCCTCATATAGCCTTTATCTTTTTAGACTTAGGCAACAAATTTTTTTTCAACACTATTCATGTATCTATATTGCTAGTTCTTTTCTAATCATTTTGCAAAGCGTTTTATTTATTATGGTCGGGTTTATTTATTATCTCGGTTTTGTTGTTCTTAGCCCTGATAAAGGCTTGGAAATTTGGCCAAAACGTTGGTACTAATACTACACTAGTTTCATTTATTTCTGTTTTTCAACGACCGCACTGCCAAACATCTCAATATATATTCAAGGTCAACTTTTATTATTATTTTATGGGCAATAGACCATGGATGTCTAAGTCCTCGCATGATGTATTAGTAAATACTAGTAGTATTTCTATACGATGCATTTACTAATACATCGCGCGTTTCTTGACGTGTTTTTTTTTCGTAGGGTGGGTTCGTTACTCCCACGCCTATTTTTTGTGAGTGCCACCCATTGGCTAACAGACCTTACAAATGCCCGGGGAGAGGGTGTCAGTCAGTTTTGCATTATTTTGTGCTTGAAAAAAGCAGCCCGGGTGGGACTGGGAGGATTCGATCCGACAACCTGCAGGTTGGTAGACTACCGCGTTACCACGCTGTCCCCTATTTCTAGTATAGATACAGATTTATTTGTTCTTTTGATATCATCGGGGGAATTTGAACAATTAAAACATACCTGTATAAATGTTTTGTGATGAATCGATACATGATAATTGAATTTATGTTAAGTAATCTGAATCAAAGTGATGACATTTTAAATAACTCATGTTTTATATAATTTCGGTAATTTTGTATTATGGGTTAGTGTTTATAATTAATTTGTACCTCCGTGATCTACGTAAATATTTTGTATCAGTTGCTTACAATTATTAATTGGCTCATCTCATTCAGTATAATTATTTTTAATATAGAAACAGTTTTCTTTTTTCTTTTTGTATAATTAAAACAAATTGAGACATTATAACATACCCATATAT
>NW_027113804.1:0-4983 GCF_000696795.3 Halyomorpha halys | reverse complement strand
ATATATTTTCAGTTAGGACATCTAACCCTGAGATACCATGCATAGTAAGGAGAAGTATTGCGATTGTAAAATAAACATAGGGAAACTGAAATAATATAATCATTATATGCTGGAGTATGGCAGCAACTTTTTCGATAGGATTTAGAAATCCCAAGTGTCATATAATATAATCATTTTTTCACAGTTTTTTGACTTTCACGAAAACGGTCCAAATGATTTTGATGAAACTGGGTATTTAAATGTACAATCAATTGATCTGTAATATCAGCTAGACCTTATCCTTATTAAATTAGCCTGACAGGACTCAAATGCCAAATTTAAAAAAAAAATCTTCCTTTAAAGAACCTTTAATTTTGTTTATTTTAAGTAACCAACAATCCTTCATTTATTATTAATATAATAAATGGATACATATTAATAATGAAAGATTTGATAACAAACCAAAGGAGAAAACATTTTTTCTACAACCAGCTAGTAATAGTAACAACTTTTTTTCTACAACTGGTAAATCAGAAATAACCGTGAGCACCCGCTCCCTACTGATCCCATTGCATAGTTCACGGTTTATTTATCTTTTTTTAAAACTGTTGTATCCTTGATAGGAACAAAACTGTTAACCGTTTTTCATACCTTAGGAAACTCTTAAATTTTTATAGCGAATTTTTATAGCAACAGAGAAATAAAAATTTTGATTACAAAGTGCTTTTAATTTTGATTATTTTAATAAAATAACTATCTCCCATTGCCAATAGTGGACAAATAGTGGATGAATATAAAATACAAAAGAATTTGATAATTATTGTTTTTCAGTAGTTTTTGACAAAATAGACAGATTTTAGCTATGTATAAAATAACTATTGTCACTCTGGATGATAAAGAAATGTACATGAATCAATTTTATCTAAAGTGGATATGGAATTGAGCTTTGGGGCTCCACTAAACCATCAAATTCCTCCCGAATCCAGTCCTTACAGTCCAAAATCCTTCATAAAATCCTTAATTTTCCTTACTTTGTCACAAATCAAGTCATCCATCAGGACCTCAATGTTCCATATGTTGCCGATTTGGCCAGAACCAGATACCATTCCTTCCATGGTAAACTTCTCAACCACCCAAATCCACTTTTTTCTAACCTGGCTTCTCCTTCATTACCTAATAATCCTCCTAGGCGTCTGAAAATAAGATGGCCTCGAGATCTTCTCCTCTAGAAATGTTATTGGCGTCAGCTATCAGATTCTCCATGTTTGTATCATGTCACTATGTCACCTACAGCAAATTTACTTGTTGTATATATGTGTATGCAGTTGTAAATAACAATAAATAAATTATTTAAAAAAATAATAATAAAGTAAGTTAAAGTTATGTAGTTCGGTCAACTGATTTTTTAATTTCTTTTTTGTAAAAAGGGTTGATAAAATAATTTTAAAAAAAATTCAACTAATGAACACTGTCGGAACATCAAAAGAGTTAATCTATTCAGTTTGAATGTGCACATGCCTTCTAGGAACAAAATAAGATTCAAATTCATCACTCATTCTTTGATTGGTTCCTGTGAAAGTTTAAAGTTCCGTTTCACCGATACTTTTATATTTGAAACAAATACAACTTTTACAAGGATATAATTAAAGGAAATTTGGCCAATGGCCTACCTACCTGAGAGTTAGAAGCAATAAATAAATGTTGGATTCTTTTACCAACCATAATTTTAGGTTTCTTAGTGAAAGTTTGTGTATCCTCTGTATAGGAAGATATAAGTGCTGGGGATAATACACGTATATAGGACCTGAAGGCCATCCAATAGATCGGTGTGGGTTCGATTGAACCTTGGGTCAGCTGTAGATCGTTTGATGGCCTTCTCACGTATCGAATCTCAGCGCTCTGTACTCGTACGTGAAATGAATGAGTAACATGGACGAGGCACACTTACATTTGGCTGCAATATTACGATACCTCACTAGGTTTTTAGTAATTAATTTGAAAAATAGATGATATAAATATGAAGAAAAATTATGAGATGCTCAGGGGGAGAGGGTGAGGTCGAAAGTGAAGAACACTAATGAGTGATATCTTTTATGGTTATCCAATTAGCCAAAGTTCCCCCCTCCCTCTCTCCCATCAATATTTTATTGTTGTTTACTTAAGAATAATCAGTATGAATGTTGAATAAATGGCACATTATTAAAGAGGCCACATTTCGAATGAAAATTATGAGGTTTAATTGAATAAACGTCATCGATATAATCATCTAACAAGTGTATTAATATAAACTTTTTTTTGTAACTATTTTCAAAATTTGCCTCCTGTATGTTGCAAAATGATTCATTTTGTAAAGTATTTCTCGAAAAAATCATTTAAAGGCTCTAATGTTTGCTAACTTGCGACCGAACCATATGATGTCTTTTAATGTCTCTTATTTGACCTGTAGTTTTGAAAAACCATTGTTATAAGTTAAAAATTTTATATTTTCGCTCCCTCAAACATGTTTTTCTTTTTAAATTCTCCTGTTCCAAAAAAACTATTCAGTACAGTAGCCTGATGCATAAAATCTAGTACATGATTTTAAAAATTAGTTCCTATTACCTCTAACAGGCATTTCTGGCGATTATTAAACTCCTACTAATAAGCTAAAAAATTGAACAAAGTAACGATTTAGGTATTTTTTTCGCCTATACCTCCTAAACGGTGTATCCTTTTAAAATTATACTGTAATAAATTAAAGAACATAAAATTGTGCGTCGAATGGAACCAAAACATATTATTCATGTCAATTTTCTTATTACTTTAATGAAAACGATATACAGTTAAGAACTAAAATTTATGTATCTAAGAACCATAGTAAGGGGGGATAAAAATTATAGCTGTTCCAGAAGTTACAAAAAACTCATTTTTGTGTTTTTTAAATAAAGAGAAAAAAAAAGTTATTTTATGTTAGAAAAATAGATCACTTTTTACCTAGATTTACAAGGAATAAAGTAAATATTACACTATAGGTACCCTGAAGTTTGTCTTATTCGAGAAAAACCTAATTAATAATTAATAAAAACGCTCATTTTTCATTCTGAGTTCCATATCTTCAAAACTACCTAATTCAACTTTATAGGTTATTATTTAAAGTACATGAAATTTTCTAAAGTATGGACTCTATTTTTCAAGATACAGTTTTTTGAAAAGGAAGCATTTTTCCAAATAACGAAAAATTGATATTCTACGAATCCATTTAAGCGAATATCATAGAAACTACGAAGAAAACTTTAAAGTACATCCAGTTAACTATTATTTGGGTGCAATAGGCATCTGTATGTCAAGTAGGTTTTGAGATATAGTTTTTTTATAAACCAAAAGATTTTTCCCAACTAGGAGAAATCAACCGTTTTACGAATCATGAAAACTGCCCCTCATTCTTCCTAATATTATTTCCCATTGAGAGCTAACAGACATAATTATGTCGTTCATAGTATGGTAGTTTCTGTGATATTCACCAAAATAAATTTTCAAAATATTGATTTTTCTTTTTGAAAACTGTATTTTGGTGAATAGTGTACGTAAACCGCTCTTTCAGGAATTATATTTAAGCAAATTTTCTCTGCCTTAAAAGTTCTTTTATTAGGTTTTTAGTGCGGAGGTGATTTTTACTAAAATGGAACTGTGAATGAAATTAATTTTTTTGAAAAGTTTCAAAATATTCGCTAATTTTTATTCTCCCAACAGTGGTTGGTAGAGTCATCACTTCTGACTGGTAACTAGAGTTTAGTTACCATAATTTTCATTAATGTAATACCAAATTGGAGTGAAATAATGTTGGTTTTTTCTTTTAACGGGCTCTTGTACTATATTGGTACCTCCTAAATGAGTCAATAGTCTGTAAAATACTATCAAATAAACTCCAATCTGAAGAGGATCTTGGTAGCCGTTTGAGGATCGAGCATTTCAATGACTATACATAGTTTTGGCTAAAGTAATAAAATATTGGAATGGAATACCTTCTCCCCCCCCCTCCCCCGAGCTCTTAGACTATTAGAGTCGGCATAAGCTTATGCACACATAAGTCCAGCTAGCCTTTAGGTCTGGTTCTATGCTGACATATCCTCACTATAGCCCTCATAGACGGACGAGTGTATAGTGAGGCCGATAGTGAGCGATAAGAGGAGTTAATAAATAATGAGGAACAGATTGAGGGGGCGATGGAGCGATGGCTGGTCTCGCACCGGCGATCTCCCTCCCGCTCTGTTCCCACGGCCTCGCTGCCTTTGCCTCCTTATCTCCGTCTTCTCGTATATCTATCTAGCTTTAGATGTAAGCATATATTTTATTTATTCATTCACTGAAATGGAATATCGAATACAACATAGCATGGTTTGTATATTATCAGATTCGTTGAACGGAACTTGTACACAAATCAATTATAGAGTGCCGTTTTCATAAACTTCACAGAATGAAACGTAAACTATTTATTTCGACTTTTTAAAATAGTAATTTTACTTCCTTAGATGAAATGACTAAAAATTGAAAATTAATTATATTATTGATTTATGAGGTCTTAGTATCTAAAAACATATTATTAAAATATATTTTTCTTCTTAGGCCCATAATCTGAATTTTAAAAATTTGTTTTATTATTACAAAGTGAGCAATAACTTAACCCACATATGCAATTCGGGAGTTTTTTTTTTTATGAGAGTTTTTTTTTTTTTTTTAGTTTTTTTTATGAGTTTTTTATGAGAGTTTTTTTTATGAGTTTTTTATGAGAGTTTTTTTTATGAGTTTTTTTATGAGAGTTTTTTTATTTTATTATTATTTATTTATTTTATTTTAGTATGTATGAGATCATTTATCAATATTACCTATTGCCCACAACTGTGTGGCAGATTGTAATATCTATCAATAAATAAAAAAAAAAAAAAAAAAAAAAAAAAGGCAATTCGGAACCAATCTATTTTTTTTTTTAGAAACTTCTTTATTCACGTACTAAAACTTAAGAAAAAA
>NW_027113803.1:0-5334 GCF_000696795.3 Halyomorpha halys | reverse complement strand
TATATATATATATATAGAGAGAGAGAGAGAGAGAGAGAGAGAGAGAGGGGGGAGAGAGAGAGTGAGAGAGAAGTAAATTGATTTCGTGACGAAAAGAGATGAAACGGAAGTGGTGAGGTAGGGGGACAACGTTAGTCAATTTTAGCAGGAAAAGTTTTATATTATAACAGTAGGGTAAAAGTTTAACAATACCAGCACTGCACTGTAAAGTAGCTTAAGCAGTGCAGTGCATGAATGGGTGAGCTTCTGTTAACTTATTCTCTCCTATTACAATTTAAACGATCTTTCTTCTAGAACTCACTTAGGAAATGACTGTTCTATTCTAATTATTATTATTATTCTGGAATTAATATGCCAAAAGCTATAAGAGGAAATGTATGATCATTTTAATTTACATACAATTTTAATACATTATTTCATTTCCAGTTGTTTACCAATATATATATATTCCGTATTCGAAGTACAGAAAATTATCCGTAAACAAAATATTATTGTAAATTAACAGTACATGTTGTTATGGCATGTAATTTACTAACTGAATAAACATATGATTATACAAGTAATACAGTAAAGTCTTCTTCAACAAGCTCAGACTAAGTAGAGAATATATATTATATAACCTTTTTTTTTTTTTGGCTGTTCTGGTATGTACGAAACTGAAAAAACTCACACAAATTTACAAAAAAACAAAACAAATACTGATAGTAAAGACATATGATGGATTTTCCACAATATCCAAATTTAGATCTAAAAAGCTGAGTTGACTCAAGAGGAAATTTGCATGATAAACAACAAAAAGGGTCATTATTTAGATGTTAAGATAAAACGCATTAACTTCTTCAGCAGCGTCCGTAGAAGAAGTTCTTCTTCTGTCCTTTCTGTTTTGCAGAGCCGATTATCAGAAATTTCATTTTTAAAAATATTAATCTTTTTTTATTTTCTACAATTTAGATGTTCTGGACAAAATATACTTCTTCAAAATGTTAATTCTCGTTTTCAAAACGTATTTTTATTTAATAAAGTAATGAAATGTAATTTAAATTTTATTTTTTTTTTTCTTGATACAAGTTTATATTTTTGTAGTGAAAAATATATTGAAAATTTGTAAAAATTATGTTTTTCTCATTCTCAAAATACTGTTCTCTTCATTAGATTCCGATTCTCACTCCCGAGTTATTTTATTTTTTTAAATTTATTTCTCAACGATAACTAATAATAATGAGTATTCATTCAATAAAGGAAAGACAGATAACATAAAATTTCCAAAAAACAAATTTTTAAAATGTTTTTATACAAAAATATGGTAGTCGATATTGTACTAAAATTTTGAAATCATTCCAATCCTAAGTAGAACTTTTCTGATTTTCTATCAATTATGTAATAATGTTAGTGAAGTGTGTAGAGAATATGGATTTCTTGCTATCCTTATTGGGTTTTATGTGACTGACCCTTACGGAATTCTTGCAAAATTTAATCAAATGATTAAATTGTTCTTGTTACAAATCGCAAGCCATTTGAATGATTTGGAGAATTGAAAAATAGAACTGATGTTAGAATGGGGCATCTAGACTAGCATTTATCAATGATTTCTGGCAAGGACATTGCAGTATCCTTCTATGATAAGCTTCGATACAATAGTGTTTATTTAAATATTTAACAATTAAAAATTATTTTGCAGTTACTTATAATTTATCGGACTAATACATAGTTCATATAATGAACTATTGTTGGAATAGAACTATTATATTAATGAACTATCATTAATTCCTAGTTCATGGATGCTATGTTCAGTGATAGAGTTTAGTTTTTAAAGGTTTCAATAAACTTTTTCGATACAAGACTTTAATCGTTAAGAAAACAAACTTTTACTAATGAAATATTTAGAATATTTAGAAATATAAAAAAAAAAAAAGAACTATGTCTCTATTTCTACTCTTAATAATTTTGCAGAATAGTTTCCAATAAATTAACCTCGCTTTACATAATAATAAGATCAAAATAATATATTATTAATAACAAAAATACAAATAACAAAGCCAACCTTAGTTAAATAAATTATTGACAAATATATTATTACTGACTAATATAATGGCAGAACTAAAATCTGCCGCCATGATCTACAAATATTTAACTACTTTTATCTATACTTCAGAGATAAAGAACAACATATTATTTTTTATTTTATTTAAATACAATACAAAATACAAATGCAAAAGTTTCTGGATTATCGTCAGCACATATTCACGTAAAATATAAATCAATATTGATTGTTTATAATAAAAAGGTTCTTTACAAAATTATAAATTAAAAGAAAAAAAATTAAATACAATTATATATTAACACTATTAATAATAATAATAATAATAATAAAATAAGAAAAATAAATAAAAAATTCATATTCAACTATTCAACAACAAAGTAATTCAAATATATTTGAATTGTTTGATAATGAAACCAAATAGTGTACACTATTGAGTTATTTGTCAAGCTGATTACATAATCATGTGCAAATTATTTGATTTTAAAAGTAGAAAAAAAAATTCAATCTCGATTAAGAATTTCAACTACCTGATGTATAATTGTAATAATTTTCCAACATTATAATTACTAGTTGGATCAAAGTAATCGGAATTACTAATTACAGTTAAATGTAATTGCCCAACTCTGCCAACTATAGTGTATGACTTAAAGTTAATTTCTTTTTCGTTTTTTAATCAATTTAGTGATTATGGGCATATGTGAATTAAAATTAGTATACATATATATTACGTTTCTAATAAATTCCTCTTTTAAAATATTAAATATTAAACTTTATTTTTTACAATATTTAAATAAATAGTGTTCCAGATGCTATTTATTACACTTAGTATTCTCATAGGCTCTGAGGCAACATAGAAAGGGTTGGTACCCCTCGTAACCTTTAACCTTGAGGGGAAGAACCAGCTCGGCTACAACTGCTCTGCATCGACATCGATAAGTTCTCGACAAACCTACGTGAAAATTTCGATAGAATTTCATGGAAAATTAAATTTCGATAGTAATGATTCAGGGTCTGATAAAGTCGAAAGGAAGATGACATTAGAAAATCTTAATTCATGTACATATTTGCATAAGGTAATCGTTGGCAGGAACTTGTCTATATATTTTTATGATTAATATAATTTCAGGAAAATGAATTTTATTTTAATTATTATATTTTAGTGAAAAAATATATCTAGCCAACAGTGAGTTGCAAGGACTTATCTTCCAGACAATGTAGAAGAGAGGAGGTGGTTATAACGTGCCTCAGAATTAGACACTACCAGATGACCCATGGCCATCTCACAACACGGAAAGATCCACCACAGTGTCAACTCTGTGATGTGATTATGACTGTGATTCACATCTTTGAGGAGTGTTCTCGGTACAGAGGGCCGTGGAAAATTGTTGTGTTCCTCGACAACTCTCCTGGGCCTTGTGCGACAATGAGGAGAATATTATCAAATCCATCCATTTCATAAAATCCATTAAATTATTTACTCAGATATAAGTCTGATTTGTATATTATAAAACATATTTAATTAATTACTAGAATTATTAGTATCATAAATTATTCTAATAAAAAAAACATTTCATATAGTTTAAAAATTAATGATAAACCAAACATTTTGTTTAGTTACAAGGGCAATGATAAACATCCGTAGTTTTTTGCCTATTTATTTAGAACTATTACACGGAGATTTCGTTGTTCAGGGAAGAGCTTTGCAACTTCGATTCAATAGTTTATATATGAATAAAAGTTTTCAAAAATTAATACTGTAATATAGGATAATAAAACTGCATTTTCTTCTAATACCTTTTCAACTACTCTGATAAATTATTATTAAGGACCAATTTGTTTGTCTTTTTTCTTCTTTTGATTGTATTTTATTTTAAAACAGTTTTGAATTTCCGTGAATAAATTAAAAAAAAAAACATTTATAGATCATTTTAATCTCAAACTGTTTTATTTTTTTTTTGGCGTAAGGGCCAATAGTAACAGAAGCTGAAAAATTTAGAGACAAGATTGCATATTATTTTATAAATTTGTAATTAAATTTCTATAGTGAAGACCATGCTGAATCAAGTGGTGTTTGAGAATCTCTATTCGAAGAGATCGAAATCATCGCATAATTTAAATTGAATTTTTATGTTAACACTATAAAAAGGCCTCGAAAAATTATTTTAATAGCGAAATTAGATTATTTAGATAGATTATTCCCGTAACTGAATTACAATTATATGGAAACGTGAAAGACATGTCTGTGTTTTTGCTTAACCATTACCGGTAGGGAGTCAAATTAGGGCTTGTAGAGAGGTTTAATAGCCTGTCACTCATTATGTAAGAGCTACAATAAAAAATGCTAATTTGATTCGAAGACCCGCGCGTGCCGCTCACGAGCCGTGAAACAATAGCCAGGTATTTATTTTTTTCCCGCTAAAGGTGAGAGGGGGTCTTGCTAATGGAGGAGCTGAGTTATTCAAATTAATTAAGCTATTAAACTACTTAGCTGCTTCTTTGTATGTTCGTGTAGATGGCATCAGGAAAACATACATTCAAAATTGATTCTTGCTGGGTGAACAAGACCAAATAGATATGCTATGGATAGAAGACTACAAGCTTTCTTTCTTGATCACCTGACAATCCCCCCTTACCCTTCCAGATCTTCCTACTTCCTACCCTTGGAGTTAGATAACTCACGGAAGATAATATCGAAGAGCTTCAACGACAGGAACATTGACCCTCGCGAAGACGTCCAGACCTGCCTTTGTGGATGGGTCAGGTGTCCTTCCCAGGGCAGCCCCACCGTGGGACCCCAAACCAGTACTGGCCAGCAGGTTCCTCAGTCCCGGCCAAGCAGTCGTCCCATCAACGGTGAGTCTATAGCATTAGTAGTTGGAATTGTGTTAGTAGTGATAACAATTATTCAATCGATAAGTGAGAAATTAGATTAATATTTTCCTTTAATTAAGTCATATTAATGACATTAACAGTTCGATAAACTCTTGCAAATGTACACTCAATATAGCCACTAACAGCTTAATATTATATGATCAAAGCATTTAAATCCATCACTGCTATAATAAATTAAAATTGTTGAAATTTAAAATAAATAAAAAATTCAATCATACAAAGTCATTTATATTATTTTTTCAACAAAAGCCTCAAGCACTTCTAATTGCAATACACAAACTTATAATAAACATTATTATCAGTAATCTCATTGCTTAAAAAATAGGGGCATGTTTAGGGTAGCGCTAGCATCAGGCGACATATTTCGATGGACGCAGCGGAAAATTAACAAAAGGTGTTTT
>NW_027113802.1:0-1105 GCF_000696795.3 Halyomorpha halys | reverse complement strand
TCTCAAGTGTAGTTTATTATGCGAAACTCTAAATAAAATTTCATCATCATCACTACGAAATTTAGTTCTCAACTTGCAATTCTCATAAAAACAGAATTTTATTAATCTTCTAATTATCTAAATTTTACAATAAATTGTATATTCAGTCTTCAATTTCGATATCATCAGAAACCTTATCCAAGCTAAACCTAAAAGTGTAAACATTTCCATTTCAAATGTTGAACAACGGTTGTTCAAGGAGCTGTTTTTTTCAAGCTCACGCTCAACCGCCGAATTTTGATTGATGCTGGATGGAGGAAACCACAGAGTTGACTCACGTTACGACTACAGTGTAACAGAAAATAAGTATTTTCCATAATGGTATTCAAACCCAGGTGCTTACAGATAGTAGCATTGCTGTTCTCCCAATATTAAAAAAGAACTTTTTAGAAAAAGTTTATATAAATAACTCTTAGATCAGTATTTACAAATGATTCTGAAGATATTGTTTTATGAATAATTCCTGAAATACAGTTTTTTTATATAAACAATTTGCGAGGTTTAGTTCTGTATAAATACTTCTCAAGGTAAAGTTTTTATAAATAAATAATTTGCAAGATTTAGTTCTGTATCTGTATTCTGTATCTACAGTATTTACAAATAATTCTGAGGATATTGTTTTATAAATAATTCCCGAAACACAGTTTTTTTATATAAACAATTTGCGAGGTTTAGTTCTGTATAAATACTTCCCAAGGTAAAGTTTTTATAAATAAATAATTTGCAAGATTTAGTTCTGTATCTATATATGTATCTGTATTCTGTATCTACAGTATTTACAAATAATTCTGAGGATATTGTTTTATGAATAACACAGTTTTTTTATATAAACAATTTGCGAGGTTTAGTTCTGTATAAATACTTCCCAAGGTAAAGTTATTATAATTTGCGTGGTTTAGTTCTTTATATTTAGTTTTTAAGGAAGTACTGTTTACAGAACAACGGTTGTACACGGAGCTGTTTTTTTTTTCAAGCTCAAGCTCAAGCTCAACTGCCGAACTTTTCCCCAACTAAGGATATCCACTTTAAGAGTCTGGATGGAGGAACCCATAGGGTTGACTCACGA
>NW_027113801.1:0-1192 GCF_000696795.3 Halyomorpha halys | reverse complement strand
TTTGGTGGGATTTATTGGAATTTATTTTAATCCTCCAGTTTTGGCACCATTCTTCAAGGGTGGTGATGTGGGATTGGAGGGTTTGGAATACAATGGAAGGATCATTGTTCGCTGACAGTAGTGACTGTGTCATCGGCATACGTGGTTAGGATTGTGTTAGGATGGGTTGGAATGTCATCTGTGAAAACTGTATAAAGGATAGGACCAAGGATACTACCCTGAGGTACATCAGCAGACTGACGGACTAGGGATGAATAAGCGATCTTAAATATAAATTTACACTCCACATCCAATTCAATTAAACACATTTTATAGGCAATTCTGCCCAGGTCATTAATTACAAGTCAAATTACCCTATGACAATAAATTTATATATAAGAAGATGGTCAGGGTTGCGGTCAAAAGAGAAACAAAAATATGTGTATATAGTTGACCGTAAAGATTTAAATATAAGAAGATGATCGGGGTTGCGGTCAAAAAAAGAACAAATAGTTTATAACTACGTTTTACGTACGTTTCGCCCCACTTTGAAGGGCTTCATTAGGGCTGTTCAAAGGTAAAGGTTGAACAGACACAATGAATTAATAAGAGGTCATATTAATTATTAATAAGCTTACCTGAGCTTATGTCTAGTTACCTAATTTGTCACAATTTCTTAATTTTTAAACTTTTTATTTTTGGATCAAGTTAACACTATCAACTATCATATAAACAAATTATTTTTAACCTTCCCTACACTCAGGTCTGGGTTATAATTAGTATAATTTCAAATTGGATTGTGCACAATTGTTAGATTGTCTTTCAGGATAGCCAAGTCGGCCGAAATGTTGGACTGTTGATGTAATAAAGATTGTTGAGACTTTAATGGATACAATTGATTTATTCAAAACATAAATACATGCTCCTTATTTTGTTACTAATAAAACCATCCATAAAGACCTAAATGTTCCTTATGTAACCGATCTAGCCCGAACCAGATATCACTCCTTCCATTATAAACTCCCTAACCACTCAAACCCCCTAGTTTCTAATCTTGCATCCTCTTCAATTCCTGACAATCCTCCGAGGCGCAAGAAAAGAAGATGGCCACGAGACCAGCTAATGTAAAATGTCATTAGAGTGCTATTAACGGGTAGTTACTCTACACGCCTGTAACATTCCAATTGAACTTAGATCAGATTAACTAAATGTA
>NW_027113800.1:2979-4517 GCF_000696795.3 Halyomorpha halys | reverse complement strand
AGCCCTAAACCACTCCCTTG
This sequence comes from Halyomorpha halys, assembly GCF_000696795.3. Taxonomy (NCBI): domain Eukaryota; kingdom Metazoa; phylum Arthropoda; class Insecta; order Hemiptera; family Pentatomidae; genus Halyomorpha; species Halyomorpha halys. The sequence goes on along the minus strand of NW_027113800.1, from coordinate 4,497 downwards.
CTTGGTGTAGATTGGTTCATTCATTCATCCTCCTTATTCAAGGTATTCAATTTCTCATTGCTCATTCAAGGTATGAATGAGCTGAAGGGACTGCAATTATTTTATATCTCTGGTTCTAATCTGTTTAGTTAGATTTGGTTTGTGCCGTTTGGTGCAGCTTATAGAAGCCCTAAACCACTCCCTTGCTTCGTATAGATTGGTTGATTCATTCATCCTCCTTATTCAAGATATTCAATTTCTCATTGCTCATTCATACCTTGAATGAGCTGAAGGGACTGCGATTATTTACTTTACTTACTTAATTTAAAATTAAATTGTCATTTAAATCGTATTTATTTTAAAAAAATTAAGTATACTTACAAAAAATATATTATGAAATATATATATTCAAATAGGTATTCAATGATCCGGTAAGTAACAGAATTAGAACGTTGGAGATTTTTTATTTTTTTTTTATTTTTTATTTTTTTTTTAATATACCCTCCTATAATGATGTTATTGAATATCTGGTACATACATATAGGAGGTATGCTATATGTATATCTGGGTGTTAATGATACCTTGGATTGCCTTTTGGCATTATAAGGTTAGGTGAGGGGTCCAATGAAGGTTGTTACTTGGTTGTCTGACGCTAATGGATTATTGGAACGGGGAGGGGCCGTTCCGTTGGTATTGGTGATCTTGGATAGATACAGGGAATTTATCAAGGATAAAGTCCTCTTGTTATTACGAGAATGGACCTATATCCCGTAGTATGGTAGGGTCTTCATTAAAACGGATGCTCCTCAAAGCTACCTAAAGATCAGTTGCCCTATAACTCACTTGAGAATAATTGCCCAACTACAACTCTCCGATAAATATGCAATTACTCTAAATGGCGGTCCACACAAATATACTTTGGACCCACAGAAGCTTTGTCCAGCTTGTGATGGAACGGCCCTGGAGGATTGTTTCCATTTTTTTTGACAAATTTCCCCGCGTATCATGAGAATCGAATCCAATACATACCGAAACTAAGCAATATTAACCAAAATAAGTTGAATGAATTTCTGTCTGTACCCTCACGACATTAAACCTCTTTTTATATATGTAACACACCTTTTGCTAGGATGGATAGATATATTTTTTTATAGTAATAAATATGAAGTGACGTTTTTGTTTTATTATTTTATTCTGACGAATGTAGATATCCCAGCTTAGGGTATATTGTTTGTTATTAGTTCATATAAACGATATTTAACTCCCCATTTTTATAAAATTACTAAAATTTATTATTTATTTTATGTATTTCACAGGCTAACTCTATTTGTACGAATGTTGTCCCATAAACAAATAAATTAATTATTATTATTAAAATACGCACTTACTCAGCCTCCACTGGCTCATTACCAGTGATGCGGCGAGAGGTATGCGCTGGGATCTCTTGAGCTCTGCTCTACCCCTCACACGTGGGGGATAGAGTGGGCTCAGGGATCCTCAGGTCGATTCTGTAAATATTGTATATATTATTTTATCATT
>NW_027113800.1:0-899 GCF_000696795.3 Halyomorpha halys | reverse complement strand
CGACAAACTTCTTCAAGTGAAAATAAAACCTCTATTCTTGAAAGAAAACAGAATATAAGTGTGGTTTAACCAAAAGGGTTTACAATGTGGTTTAGTTAGGTTAGAATTTAATTTTGATTATTGCTGTGGGTTGGATTAAGTAAAAGATTAAATGATATTACAGTTTACTTGGTAGTTGATTAGTGAAGAGATTTTGATGAAACTTGAAGAATTTTCTCTTTTATTATGCTGGTTATTCTGTTATCCATTCATCCCTCCGTCCCTCTGCCTGAGTTCGATGAAGAACTACTCACTCATGGTGAATTGTTGATCTTAGCCAAATATTGATGATGTCTTGAGACTGTGTTCACTTTTTTTCCTGTATACTGAGAGCCTCCTACTTCATTCTTTTCTCTCTAAATGGAAAATATCAAATTCTGAAAGGTGGATGGATTAAAATTGTTTGAGAAAGACCCCCCCCCCCCACATACATTTTTAAGAGGAATTCAAGAAGCTGCCATCTTTTGATACCTTTAATGGCCGCCACTCGGACTATCTTTCTCTAATCTACTTCATACGATCTATCTTATAAATTATACTTCTTACGATAACTATCTTCTTCCAATAATTTATTTCATATCCATTTCGAATACTGTTATGGGTTCAAAAGGAACCTTTACTAGCCCAACCATGAAAAGAAAAGAATATTCGAATTTTGTTATTTTTCTATTTTTAAATAAGTAAACATAATAAGAAGGAACACATTAGGGGTATTCATGATCTATGTTAAAGCGTGTTAAATGGAAAAACTCGTGTTAAATCGAAAAAAATTGCCTTCTTTTGCCGTGGTAAAACGAAATAACATTTAACATGGCTGAGAGTCTGTTACTTGGTCAGTTAAATCGAGAATGACGTCACAC
>NW_027113799.1:3097-3471 GCF_000696795.3 Halyomorpha halys | reverse complement strand
CACAAATCAAGTCATCCATCAGGACCTCAGTGTCCCATATGTTGCCGATTTAGCCAGAACCAGATACCGTTCCTTCCGTGATAAACTTCCCAACCACCCAAATCCACTTGTTTCTAACCTGGCTTCTCCTTCATTACCTAATAATGCTCCTAGGCGTCTGAAAAGAAGATGGCATCGAGATCTTCTCCTTTAGAAATGTTATTGGAGTTCTATCAATGCGTAGATTCTCCACATGTTTGTATCATGACACTATGTCACCTACATCAAATTTACTTGTATTTTTATACTGTTGTTAATAACAATAAATAAATTATAAAAAAATAAAATTATAATTACAAATTAATTCCAAAACATCCTAACCTTGTTTTTTTTTC
>NW_027113799.1:0-788 GCF_000696795.3 Halyomorpha halys | reverse complement strand
AGGTCTTTATGTATGATTTTATTTGTGACAAAGTAAGGAGCATTGAGGATTTTAGATTGTAAGGATTGAATACGAGAGGAATTCGAAGGTTTAGTCCAAACAATAATAATACAAAAAAAAAAAACACAAACTAAGAGGAAGTAACTTAACACATCAAACAAAATGAAGACAAGCTCACCTGGTCTGTAGCGTGATTTCATTCTCTATTTAATAGATATAGTAACAGACTCTCAACTACGTTATATGTTATATCATTTTAACATGGTAAAAGAAGGAAATATTTCTCCTTTTAGCACAACCTTTTCCATTTAACACGCTTTAATATGTTAAACTAAAGATCATAAAATCCCCTAAACCATCGAATTCCTCTCGTGCTTAATCCTTACAATCCAAAATCCTTCGTAAAATCCTCAATGCTCCTTTCTTTGTCACAATGAAATCACCTATAAAGATTTTAATGTTCCTTATTTAGTCTGAACCAGATATCAATCTTTCCATTATAAACTCCCTAACCACCCAAACCCACCAGTTTCTAACCATGCTTCGATTTCTAACAATCCTCTGAGGCGCCTAAAAAAAAGAAGGCCTCCTGACTTAAATTATAGAATTATATCAGTTATGAAACTGATCTACTGCTGTGACTATGAATGATGGTCTGATCTCACATTACCGTCTAATATTGAATTTGTTTAACGGGTCACTGAAGAGGATCTAGGAGGGTGAATTCCGGAGAGCGAATTTGTTGATCGGGTGAATTGAAAAATTGTGAAAGGGTGAAATTGGAGGAG
>NW_027113798.1:11601-12775 GCF_000696795.3 Halyomorpha halys | reverse complement strand
TTTGTTATTTAATGATATAGCTATGAACTGAGAAATATTTCAGGAATCTAAAGGCTATTAAGTAAAGTTGGCGGAACCTCTCTGGTATAAGTAAAAAAATGGCCTAGCCCCATATTATCATTTGATACAATTAAAGTTATCCATTTTTCACCAAGACCTGAAATGGGCTAGAATACCTATATAACACTTGTGCAAAATTTGAAGAAAATCTGGCATGGTAAGTTTCTAAACAATGTTCGTGTTTACGTGGAATGATCCATTTATAAATTATTTTGCGCAAGAATTCAGGTCGAGAACCCCTGGATTATCCAGTCAGTAGCGACTATTGGGTAGATTGAGTATGTCCTATTCGTAATCTAATCAGTTCTACATCTTGTTGTCTACTATTTTGGATTGATGACTTTCAAGGAAGTACTGTATTCTTAATCTCTCTTAATTTGTTTTTTGTTGTGTTGGCTCTAGTTGCCTATCATTCATTTAATACTCGTGATATTATCAGTTTAAATAGGTCATAATAAGATCCATTTAAGCAGATTAATGACGGGATCAAAGTGATGCAGCTTTTGCCGCTTTGTCAAATTAAAAATTTCCCGGAATGTACTTGTATATACTGATAAACAAAACTCTGCGATTTCTATAGTGACAAGAAACTCAATGAATCTGTGAAAATCAGGATGAGGTTTATTTGCTCATAATAGGCCTTCCGTAGCCCCAGACAAATCACTGTCAGTTTCCACTTGTTTACACCTAGGGTTGGCAGAGACGCTACCCCCGGGGGCAGAGCTGGAGGCACGAGCTGACCGTACCAAATGGACAAGGAGCCATGAAGGACGGTCAACTAATTATCACTGGACAATGGCTCTACAGAAGGCCCTCTATAGTCCCTCGCTTTTCAATCAGCACATCTCTTCAGTCTCTCTGCGTACTCCATAAATCTCCCGATAAGATTCATCTCTCTGTACCTTTTGCAAGTGCTATGGTACAAGTTGGATTATAAGTACATCAATCACCAAAAACGTCAAACCAATACAACAGTAATACTTAGGATTTATTTTTGACGAAAAGGTTGACATGCGACTCTTGCGTTAAAAGGAGGTTGTTAATTAATAACAATCATCTGGCGGTCGAGCGTGATTCTGACCAAATCACCTCCTTGCACAACCATTGGTCTAGT
>NW_027113798.1:8974-9822 GCF_000696795.3 Halyomorpha halys | reverse complement strand
AGGTTTACAGGTAACTAAATTAATTTACGAAATCCCTATTAACTTCAACGTTAAGTCTCCTTTAAGGGGCGTGGCCTAATTTCCTACCTTTTTTTGCTTAGAAGGAGAGTAAAATTATGGCACCACCCTGGTAATTACCGATTGATTTATGAACGATTATTTAACAACACCAACTTTTGATCCCTTGATTAAAACTTGAGAATATTAAAGAACAACAATAAAATACTTAAACTAACCTTTTTTTTTTTAAATTTTATTGTGTTTATAATGTTTGGCTTAGAGTATCCAATGTTATTATTTATTTTCCTAAAAATTAAATGCTTCTTTTTCTTAATACTTTCAGTTCATCTACAAATTTTTCCATTCTAAGTAGTTCAATATTAATAACATTTATAAATAGTCTTGGATTTAAATTATTTATAATTTTATAAGCATATTTTATAATAATGATAATCATTATATAGATTGGAAAAAGTCAACTTGTTTGTAATATTTTTTAAGTATTAATCTTTATCATTTCACGCTTTTCATGTGTGTCCATTATGTAATATTTGTTGTCAATTTTTCTGAAATTGATATTTTCGTTACAATAATATTTAACAAAATATATTAATTATATAAATTGCCTTGATTTTTAATTATGTACTGTTTGTGACCTGAATATTGGACTATACTCTTATTTTTTTTTAAAGGGTTTTTCCTAATTCTACTTTTATTTTGAACCTTATACAGATTAATTGTTAAATATTATTTTTTTAAATTACGTCAACATAATATTGGCCTACTCCTTTTATTTCTGATTTCAAGTTTATTTCTTGAATGTTTTTAGTAATGTAAATAAATATATT
>NW_027113798.1:5847-6292 GCF_000696795.3 Halyomorpha halys | reverse complement strand
GTGAATATCATAAAAACTACAACCCCTACGAAGATAAGTGTAATAAACTACTTTATAGTAAGTTACATTTCCTTTATTTTGAGTGTTGGCAGACAAATGTGCGTCTTATTGATCTAGAGATATATTTTTTTTTCAAAAATCCAACATTTTATACGAACAACTAGAAATTAACATTTTGTGAGTTTATTTTGTCAAATATCATAAAAACAACTACTCCTACAAAGATAAACATAATTAACTATTTTGTAGTAAATTTAACTAGCTTTAATTTGAGTGCTAATAGACATCTGTACGTCACATAGTTCCTGAGATGGAAAATATGAAATAAAAAATTGTTCTTAAAATTTAAAATAAGCTTAATTTAAGGAAGTATAAATATAGGTGATACAAAACTAATTACTAATAAATACTGCCAAGCATTGTAAATAAGAGTAGTAAGTAGTAG
>NW_027113798.1:4559-5797 GCF_000696795.3 Halyomorpha halys | reverse complement strand
TCGCTCCTTTTTCTTCTTGCAGCGATTTGATTCAGTTCTTATTAGGCATTGGCATCGACGGAACAGGAGCCCACATTAGGCAGCATATTATAAAATAAAGCAGGTATTAGCAAATAATTATTAAAATCGGAATATTTTTTTTAAAAAATTATAAATTCAAGTTTAGAGTGATTGTCTAGTAAAAGTTGAATTAGTCAGAAAACCTAACAGTTTCTTGTCAGCTCACGAAAAATGTATTACAGTAAAAAAAATCGATTATTTTCCCAAATTGTTAATATTAGGAGTATTCATGATGTGCTAAATGTAAAAAGTTTTTACATGCTAAATGTTAAAATAGGATTGCGAGCAGCTCAATTTAATCAACTCAGTTTTCCACTGGTCTCCTGGTCAAGACTGAATATTTCTCCCACCAGTACACTCCTGATATCTTTTTTTCTCTATTTGAGCATTTTTCTCAACTGGACACCTTTTGCGTTTCTTATTTTAAATCATGAGCCGAAACAAGATCTAAGATATTTTACTAAATCTAGATTCTTCAGCCCATGATGGAAGAGCTACAATTTACAATTTCGATTTCAAGTGGCATTAAAGTAATCGTAAAGATTTTTTCATCGTCATAATTATTAATAATTATATATAAAAAAAAGTCAAAAATTATACCATGAAGTAAATACTCACGGGACACCTCTTAGAGAACAAAAAGTAAGACACTCCTGTCGGGCTATAGTTCTGCTGTATTTTAAACGTAGGGGAGCAACTTTGTAATCTTTCTTAAAGATTAATCTTTCTAAAACCTTCAATAATTTCATTATTTTTATCTATTATTTTATCAGCTTTTTAAAAATGTCCAAAAAAGAACTACGAGCTACTAACTAAGAACTAACCTATCAAAACATCAGACAAAATGGTATAGAGCTCAGGTGGTCTGGTGACTTTCTCCATTTAGCAGACCTATTAATAGACTCTCATTCATTTTAAATGTTATATCATTAATATTGTCAATTAACACACTTTAGTATGTTAAACTAAAGATCATGAATACCCCTACTGCCTAATGAACAATTCTAACTATTTCAACAATTACTAAGTTTCGTGCAACATATTAGTTTAATATACGCCGATAGCAGCGAAACATTACTTTTTTTTTGTTTTTTAATTATTTATTTATTGTAATTTACAACTGTACAAAATAATACAATAGGTAAATATGTAGTATGTTTCATATACACTTGAAAATC
>NW_027113798.1:3480-4509 GCF_000696795.3 Halyomorpha halys | reverse complement strand
TGTAGGATACAAATTATAATAATGAACATATCAAGTAGATTTTAGGAAGATAGTGGGAAAATAATAGAAAAAACTATTTAATGTTAACCAACGTTTCGACTCCCTTTGCAGGGTTTCGTCAGGGCTAAATAATAACAATATTGTATAGACATTGTAACAGCAAACATTGTAAGACGTGACAGAGCATTAGAATATATCTTTACTAAGAAAGTAGGAAAATATGAAATAAAAAATTGTTCTTAAAATTTAAAATAAGCTTAATTTAAGGAAGTATAAATATAGGTGGATAGAAAACTAATTACTAATAAATACAGCCAAGGATTGTAAATAAGAGTAATAAATTGTAGTATGTAAACTAAGAGGATCATCTAATATCTTGTCTAATATTTCATTGTAATAAATATTACCTTAATAATAATAATACGTATTATCATTATATAGGTATATAAGTAATAAAAATACCTTAATTTTTTTCTTAGTTAAATAGAACTTAGTCAGTACGAACTGAACTAACAATACTTACTTAACAACTCAAGACCAATTATGCGGCATCCTACAAACTTCGCTATAGTTTCTGGTTTAACTAACCAGTTATTCAGTTTAGTTTGTTCGGTATTATTCCTGTTTGTACGAAAGAAGAATGCAAGCCTGGAGGGTGGCCAGCCAGCGGGTTCTATGAAAGAATTGGAGGATCCATAGAAGGCAGAGAAACAAAAGACAATATACATTTCCATAAATTTAGTACTAGAATGTACTGATCCACTACTTATATTGTTATCCTCTGCCTTCTAAGAAGGTGTTTTTCCTTAATTGGGTAAAAATCTGGCGGTCAAGCGTTATTCTGGCCAAATCACCTGCTTGCACAGTCGTTAGTCTAGTAAAATTTCTTCCTTTCAAAGTACTGAACCCGTGAACCTTCATGGGTTGTAGCGGTACAGTTTTTAAATTAATTTTAATGATAAATTTATATATGCTACAATGTCTTATATAGTTGTTACATGTTACAATTAAAATGTTTACAATGAATAG
>NW_027113798.1:1133-1583 GCF_000696795.3 Halyomorpha halys | reverse complement strand
ACAAAAGAATATACAAGATGAACATAATCAAACTATCTGTATGAAAAATAAATAAATAAAATAACATAATGATAAAATAATATATACAATATTTATACAATCAACCTGAGGATCCCTGAGCCCACTCTATCCCCCACGTGTAGAGCAGAGCTCAAGAGATCCCAGCGCATCCCTCTCGCCGCATCACTGGTAATGAGTCAGTTCCAATAGTTAGAAAGGAAAATTTTTGAAATTACTAATTAGTTTACGCATACATAACTGATCACCTTTTTTTCTTCCCGGCTCTTGTACTATTGGAAGTACATTTGAACAGTTAAGATTTAAATACTTAGTATTTACAATAACTGGAAAAAAACACGTTGATGAGGAAATAAAGGTGAGAAATTTTTGTTATTTTTCAATTTAAAAATTGTTTAGTTCGTGCCTTCTGTTCTGTAACTTAAAAATTAG
>NW_027113798.1:0-636 GCF_000696795.3 Halyomorpha halys | reverse complement strand
TAACTACTAATCTTTCAGTAGATTTTTAAGAAATTTTGCTTTTTAAAAAGCTATATCTCGAGAACTATTGAACGTAAATAGCTCATTTGGGGCTAATATTTCAAGAAATTTACTCTTCTTTAAATAATGTTCTCTTATATTTTCTAGTGTTGTTGTTAGTTTTTAAGATATAGAGCTTTGAATGAAAAATTAATTTTTTTTAAAGGTTTTGAAACAGCCGCCATTTTTTATTCCCCCTACCTATACTTGGCGGACTCATCAATTTTGACTAGTTATTATACCTAGTTTTCATTAATGTAATCTAAAATTGGGGTGAGATAACTGCCTTTTTTTCTTTCCGGCTCTTGTACTATTGGAAGTACATTTGAACAGTTAGAATTTAAATACTTAGTATTTACAATAACTGGAAAAAAAACCACGTTGATGTGGAAATAAACGTGAGAAAGTTTTGTTATTCTTCAATTTAAAAATTGTTTAGTTCGTGCCTTCTGTCTTGTAACTTAAAAATTAGAATTTGCGAATGTATTATCCTTCCCTACTGTTCTAAAGGGTGTTTTTTTAAGCCCGATAGAACTTGAAATTGTAAAAAATAACACAAAAAATTAAATTGTAATCAAAATTTTTTTTTTATTCGAA
>NW_027113797.1:0-1298 GCF_000696795.3 Halyomorpha halys | reverse complement strand
CCATTTCGTATAAAGCTGCATATTATTACAGAATAATTTATTATTAAAATTATTATTTAACGTTTGTCTAAAATAAATTCCGTTTCATCATTCCGTTTACCGGTCACTTTTAAACGATAGAATAAACTTTAACCCAAACAGAAATAAAAGCCATATCTATCAATTTTCTAATATTCATTTGCTATTAAGGTAAACTCAAGTATATTACCTAAAGCTTTGATTATAATGATTTTAAAATGAATCAATATTAGAATTCATTTGGTATTGATAATATTCATAATATTTGGTGTTGAAGTTAAAATAAAAATAAAAAGTTTATAATTTTATTTTCTTTAAATTCAATATTAAAATACATGACCAACCCCTTAAACGCATAAATAAACAAATTTCATGAACTCCAGAACATACCTCTAAGGTAAATTTTTTGTCCTATAAAAAAGTTTATTCGACTAAGATAAAAAAAAAAATGAGTGGTAAAATATTCGTATATAGCTGTGATATTATGTAATGTAAGTTGAAGGACTTTAAATAGGCATGGTTTTCATGTTATAAAATAAAATAAAAAAAAACAAAGCCATATCTAATATTTCCGGAAAATAATTGAGATAGTAAAACTCAAATTGATAAGCATCAAATTCTCCTATAGTTGTTCTTTGTAATCCTTCTAATGTAACTTATATTAACCATGTAAGGTTAGTTATATAGGTAGATCTGCTAGGCAGATCTGGAATTAAATAAATAATTTTTTTTAATTATTTATTTATTGTAATTTACAACTGTACAAAATAATACAATAGATAAATATGTAGTATGTTTCATATACACTTGAAAATCTTGGGAAGGAACCTCAAAACCTTGGTGGTACTTCAAACATTAATTTAAATTAGAAGGTCCCGTGGCCATCTTCTTTTCAGACGCCTCGGAGGATTATCAGGGATTGTTAAGGAAAACGGGTTTTCCAAAATTTAAACCAGTTTTATGAGGCTCGTGTATTTCTCGTTAAGATTTCTGTATAAACTACCTACATCGCTGTCAATTTTTTTTTTTTTTTTGTAAGAATTGGATTTATTTATTGATAGATATTACAATCTGCCACACAGTTGTGGGCAATAGGTAATAATGATGGATGATCTCATACATACTAAAATAAAAAAAAAAAAATAAATAAAAAAAAAACTAATAAAAAAAACTCTTAAAATATATACAAACAAAAGAATAGACAAGATGAACATAATCAAACTATCTGTATGAAAACATAAATTAATAAAATAACATAATGATAAAATAATATATACAAT
>NW_027113796.1:13651-13981 GCF_000696795.3 Halyomorpha halys | reverse complement strand
AAAATAGGTAGCATTTAAAAATATGGTTCAAACAATCAAGAGCACAGATACGATGCATAATCTAAGTTTCAAAATGCACTTTTGACTAACGAGTGTTGTACTTTCAACAGTAAGTTACTTCGGAATTCAACATCTAATTCATTCCGTAATATGACAACATGCAAATAATTGGCTAGGACATTTGCTAAAAAAAATCATTTCAAAGCAACAGGGAACACAGACTTAACACATTAAATACAAAAATCTTTCAGTATCTTTAGCTTACATTATTTTTTAAGAATCATAGGATTTCACTGAATAATTTGAGTAATCAAACTTGGAAATTGGTAG
>NW_027113796.1:8051-8713 GCF_000696795.3 Halyomorpha halys | reverse complement strand
TATTTATTATTAATAATAAGCATGCCATAGGTGTTGATGACCAGAGGGTTTTATGGCTTTAAGCAACAATAAACAAACAAACAAGATCTGTTATTATTCCTCAATTTTTAAAAAATGTTTACTATCATTCCGTTGATGATAGTAATAGTGATAGAAGTTCACTTTGTTTAGTATGCCATCAAATATGATCATGAAAAAATGTTATTTCCGTGTAATTTTTTTTCAGCAACCCAAGCTACAATAAACAACCACAGCATTCAGGGAAGGGTATTGTAATGAACAGACCATTTGCTGGTGAAAATTTCTGGCTAGTGGTACAGATTTCGATAGCCAACCCAGAGGAAGGTCTTCAGCAGAAATTGACTATAAAAAACTTATTATGGAAGAAAACCCTTACCAAACAGTTAAAGGATTTGCAGCACAACTTAATACAAGTTTATTGACAGTTTCTCGACATTTGAAGAACATTGGTAAAGTAAAAAAAATAAAAGGAAGATCTATGAGTACCTCGTAAACTTAATGAGCGGTAGCAGCTGAAGCATTATGAGACATGCGTTTCACTGCTTACTAGGCAAAAAAAAAAAAAAAAAAAGGACAATTCGGAAAGGACAATCACGTGTGATGAAAACAGGCTTCACAGATTAAATACAAAAATCTTTCAG
>NW_027113796.1:4329-4971 GCF_000696795.3 Halyomorpha halys | reverse complement strand
ATTACATTAGAACCTCGCTAATCCAACTTCTGATAGTTGGAGCAATGCTTTCACTTTTATTTCAAAACTTGGTCTGATGAAGTGATGTTATTTTTAGTACAAAACATTTTATTTATTTTAAAAATGGAAGAACAAGGTGATAAAAAAAAAACAAAAGACAATGACATTAAAGGAAATGAAATGATTGATGTTCATGAGTGGCTGGAGAAAGTGAGATTTTGAAACTGTTATTCTTTTATATATAAGAAGATGGTCAGGATTGTGGTCAAAAGAGAAACAAAAATAGTTTACAACTATTTATTTTCCGACGTTGCGCCCCACTTTGCACGGCTTCATCAGGGCTAAAAAGATACAAAAAAAAAACTGAGAATATTAGAACAATAAGATACAATAAGGCAATTTAAGCAAGGATAAATATTATGTAAAAAAGAAAAAAAAAAGTGATAAGAAATTACATATAAATAAAAGGAAGGAAGACGTAAAATAGTATCAATATAAAATCAAATTGAATAAACAATGATAAGAATAAAAAATGGTAAGAGTAAAAATTTTTGAAAAATACGTAAAATATACAGTTAAAAAAGTGCAGGAGATGAACATAAATTAAATAAACGTCTTGAAAGAATAATTATAAATAAAAAA
>NW_027113796.1:0-819 GCF_000696795.3 Halyomorpha halys | reverse complement strand
GATAGGCCTTATAATAGTCATGTAGATCAGACTTTTGTAATGGATTGGCAATTTAGACCGTTTGTCTAGTAAATGTTGTAATAGTCGGAATCGACAAGCAGTTTCTTGTCTTGTTAGTCTTGTATGAGGATTCCAAGTCATTCGTTTGTCCAGATGTAGTCCTAAGTAACGGATCTGTTCGACAGGAATAAGAGTGGTATTATTAAAGGATACTGTAGGGCAACTAGTAATGGGTTTACGACGAAGGGTAAATGTGATTTGGTGGGATTAAGGGAATTTAGTTTGTATACGCACTAAAACAAAGGATAGTTCCTAATAATCACTTACGATATCACCCACAATGAAATTGAAAATTATAGTATTTTCATCTTTTATTTATTTTTATTTTTAATGAGCTGTAGATAGTTGACCGTAGATTACTGATTGGAGAAGATGGTCGAAACATCGGTATAAATAAATATTTGTTTGTTTATTTATTTATTTTTTTTTTTTTATGACCGCACCCCCCGACCATCTTCTCCAATCATTAAATTATTTTTACTTTTATGTAAATAAATATTTGTCTAAGAATTCCAACTCATGCATTAATTACAGGAATCATTTTGTATCAATGATGAACAATTGCCACAGAAGATGTAAAAAAAATATACAAGAATATAGAAAGGGCATCTTATTGTCAAAGGTGTTTATTTAGGAGAACCAACCGCCTTTGAAGCAAGATAAGTAAGCTGAATTCTATGGTCGATTCATTCGCTACCATGGAGTATCCTTTACTAAGGATATCACCATGGAGTTGGAAAATTTTTGATTTCGGACCAC
>NW_027113795.1:95738-110141 GCF_000696795.3 Halyomorpha halys | reverse complement strand
AGAGACCTTATTGAAGAGTCCTGAACTCCTCTCTACTGGCACAGGTCACGATGGCTTTCTCACTGGTACTCACTCACTATGTTTTTGGGGACCAAGATGGCTACCCAAGCTTCTTACTGCCACTCTTTGCCACTAGATGGCATCATGAATTTCCTTCTTATGAAGTGAGGGGGGGCCTTACTTAAACAAGGAGACAAAATAACTTATATAGAATACAAATCCTACATAATGTTTTATGTAATATAGATCTTATATAAATATTTTTATATGGAATAAATCTCTCATCTATTCTTCTAAAATCCAGTCCTCTCCATAACTTGTATTTAGTTTTGTCTCCTTTGAAGTGTTAAAACTTTATATTTTTAATTCGCAAATAAAACTATTTAATTTTTAGTGATTTTAAAGGCGCTTGAAGTAAATAAGTAAGAGAGAATCGATTCAAAGAATTTCGGTTTGTATAAATTTTTGTTCTAGTTTTCTTTCTTTGAATCTGATCTTTGTAAATAATTATATTGGAGTTTTGGCAGCGGCCAGATTCTTCAATATAGTTCCACGCGTCTGTGGCTAGTACCCTTAGCCTCCATTGGCATACAATGTCAGTGAGGCAGTTAAATGAGAAACGCTGAGATTTTCCGGAATCCTGTTTTCTCTTCCTCAGTTGAGAGCCAAGTTTGGCTTGCAATTCCCCAGGCTAAATGATTAAATAGGAATGAATGGGTTTAAGCTGTTATTTTACTTTAAGTTAAATTTTATTGCATTTTATTATAATTTATTTTTTCTTTATATTATCATTCAATTTATACATATCTGTAAATATGTTATCCTTATGTTCTATTAGATCTATTAATAATGTTTGATGTATATTATGAAATGTAAGTATCAAACAATAAAAGAGGTGTCATAAATAATAAATATTTTTAAGGATGATTTGTATTTTTATTACAAATGTAAATACTAAACAAATAAGTAACTAATAATATATAATAACATTATAAAATAGATGTAGTTATTTACCACATTCCATTCCCAGTCTCATATATAATGCAGACTAGGCGAGACAAGTCGAGTTAAAGCTGACTGTCCCGTGTAGAACTCTTGTACAAACAGTTAGTTTGTCTTACAAACACAACTGACACCTATCTCCCCAAGAGTTGACTATGTATTTATTAAAAAGGATTATTTACTCGTTCAGACTATATTAGTAAAATCATAATAAATTATACTAGTAAAAATAAAAAAACAAAATTGTTTTGTTTATATTTCAAAAATAAAATTTTGTATAATTTTAATTCTATATGTCAAATGAACCTTCATACTTCACAATCAAAGTTTACTTTTGTGCAAAGGAGAACGATATTTCGGATTAGTGCGATTTTTCAATTATTGCTAAATAAAGTTGAATGTTTTGTTTCTTTTCTATTGTGAATCCAGTCTAACTAAGAAAAATTGGGGCGAAACGTTAGCTCATAATAAATAGTTAATAAATAATTAATATTTGAGTTTTATTGACAGCACTCGGATCATCTTTCTTCTATAAAAATAGTTATTAAAAACTATTTATTGCCAATACTGCAACCCACATTGCAGGTCTTCTTCAGGGCTGTTATGATTGGTAAATAAACAAAAGAATTTGATAAATAAATTATTCCCTTATTTATTAGAGTACGCCTTCACCACTCGAACAGCCCTGATAAAGACATCCAGTGAGTTTTAAAACGTGGGCTTGTTGAAAACATTTTGATTTTGCTAACCGTAACTCTGACTCTTTCCTTCTTCTTATTAAAATTTTTCATTCTTTTTTTTTTTTTTTAATAATTTATTTATTGATATTTACAACTGTATACACATATATGCAACAAGTAAATGTGCTATAGGTGACATAGTAACATGATAAAAACATGTGGAGAATCTACCCACTGATAGAACTCCAATAACATTTCTAGAGGAGAAGATCTGGAGGCCATCTTCTTTTCAGACGCATAGGAGGATTATTAGGTAATGGAGGAGAAGCCAGGTTAGAAACAAGTGGATTTGGGTGGTTGAGAAGTTTATTATGGAAGGAACGGTATCTGGTTCTGGCCAAATCGGCAACATATGGAATAACGAAGGATTTTGGACTGTAAGGATTGGATTCTGGAGGAATTAGATGGTTTAGTAGAGCCCCAAAGCTCAACTCCGTATGTCCAGATAGGCCTTATAATAGTCATGTAGATCAGTCTTTTGTAATGGATTGGCAATTTAGACCGTTTGTCTAGTAAATGTTGCAGTAGTCAGAATCTACGAGCAGTTTCTTGTCTTTTTAGTCTTGTATGAGGATTCCATGTCAGTCGTTTGTCGAGATGTAGTCCTAAGTAACGGATCTGTACAGGTATAAGTGGGGTATTATTAAAGGATATTGTAGGGGAAGAGGTCATGGGTTTACGTCGAAGGGTAAATGTGATTTGGTGGGATTTATTGGAATTTATTTTAATCCTCCAGTTTGGGCACCATTCTTCAAGGGTGGTGATCCTTTCAATCTAAATTCTTAAAGTAAATTTTCTAATACTAATGGCAATATAATCTGGACCGCAACAATCCATGAAGGGCCAAGGGTTCAGTACTTTGTAAGAAAGAACTGTTTTTAGAACAACGGCTATATGAGGAGGTTGTATAACCGCATATTTTGACTTATCCTTAGTTATATGTTTATCGTTTATAGTTGTCGACGCTCAGTGGAGAAGGGGGTGAGTTAAAGGAAAATAAAAAAAAAAAAATAAATATAATCGCAAACGGAAAAAAATAAAAGATAAAACAATAAATAATTACTCTTTAGGTGTCACGTTATTTTTTCTTTGAAATAACGAAAATCCCGAAACATTGTGCCCACAATATAGCTAAAATATACCTGTTTACATCGGGACCTGCTCGTGCTATACTGCAGGTGTCCCGAGTGTAATTTTATGATTAAAATTACTGTGTGGAAAAGGGGGGCTGAAAATGTGAGACACTTTATACTCATGAACAACATGCATATATTTCTTTAATTTATAATGTTTATCCCCTAGAGGGGCAATTAGATTAGTGTGTTAGTTTTAAATTATTTATATGTAATAATATAGATCAGAAAAGTGGGGTGGTCTCATGGACTAATGGAATGTGCTTATCTGTTGAATGACGTTTTCGCCGCCGCGGTGACGTCTTCTAGCAGCTTTCTCGTCCAGGTTCTGCTGTGGGCGAATATGGTGAAAATCATGTGATCGCCAGGTGTCTGAAAAGACTTCCTCGTTCCTCCGTGGCTGGCCAGCGTGTCCTGGAGCCTGGCGTGATGGTAGGGGTAGGCCAGGTCCTAGCTTGCATGATGCTTAGGCTGGGGTGGCATTGCAGTCGCAGCGTCTTCGGGGTCTTCCGGTGTTCGCGGAAAGGGGGGCATCAGAAAATGAGACCCCCGACCCCGACTTTATATAAATCCAAACAGCAACGGCAAAAATCGGATTACTTAAATCAGACAATACCACTATATAAACAATCGTTGAATTATGACCACTGGCGAATATCTTTACATGTAGATAACAGAAAACCTGTTAACAAATGTTATCTAACCACCTGTTGAATTATCGTAATATTCCGTGAACAACAATAAAAAAAAAAAAACATAAGTAAAATAACAAGTTGAAAGCAGAGAAAGAACATCAGAGCTATATGTACAAAAGTTTAATAATAATAAGAAATATATATACAGAGAATGAAAAAGAAAAAGAAAAGAATTCTTATCAATTAATAAAACAATTAAAACTTATAGGTTGAATCAACCTTAACTCAAATGCTTAACCTTAATAACTATATTTACATTATTATCTAAAAGTGAATATAAAATATAAACAAAATAAAATTTAGTTTAAACCCCACGTAGTCCTTGGATGCACTCCTGGCAGAACATAAGGTTGTCCAATATTTCCTTTCCGTTGCACCTTCCCCAGAAGTATTAGGATGACACCTGTTACAACTCTCGTATCCAGGTCGTGCTGAAGGAACGTCACTGCACTATATCCCCACTTCTAGTGTTAATGACCGTCCATTAAAGTAGAACACCATAATTTTGAAAAAAAACAAAACACATACGATGACATTTCTCATATGGTGCTATTCCGGTTAAAACAGCAAAGAGAGAGGGTCTTTAAACTATAACCACCTCAGATTGAACAATCGTAACGTGTTCCAAAATCAAACTGTCACCTTCACAAAACCAAAACCCACTCGTCTAAAACATATCGCTTGTGTTTTTATTTCACCATTGCAACCGTAACAGTAGTTTCTTGAAGATCATACTCAACCCTTAGGTTTTCCTCCAATTAAATGCACGCACTTTATAGAGGCTGGGTGAACCCGGAAGGCTCTCGAAACCACAAAGTTGAAACACACAGTAAAAGAATAAACAATTATCTACCACAGCTGGATTCGAACCCGTTTCTTTCAAGTTATCAGCACACAGCCTTACTCACTATGCTACACCGCTCCCTAATACAACAATTCATCTAGTTTTAAATTAGATTTTAATTGTTTGAAAAAATAATAAATCTTAACAGCTCATAATTACTTTGATTAAAAAATCTATCCCTATGATGTATTAAGTGAATATTAGACATTTTAATTTACTTTCTGATTCAGTATCCTTTATAATAAGGGGATATTTATGAATTGAATGAGGCTAGGAATTATTGAATAGTGTTGAGATTTATAAGCAGAAGAGGAATAATTAATTGGCGCTTGCTGCATTAGTTCCATTTGTTGTCGGCTGAGTTGTTTCTGCTTGTCGGCTTTGTTGTATGTTGTTGCTAGGCCGGCTGGGAGGGGTTAGCCAAGCATCGCTATCGACAAAGGCCAGCTAATTACATAGAATGTTCCCTAGACCCACTGCCCTGTTAATTTACCTCATATAACGTGGCCCTTGGAGGGCAGGATAGGGTCAAGATATTATAAATTAGTTCGCAGCAGTTTTACTTAAATAAGACAAATTTTAAAAACTCGATAAAGAGTAGTTGAAGGGAAGGTAAAACTTCCCTTCAACTACTCTTGTTTTTGATTTTACGAGGTACTGAATTTTTTTTATTCACCTGGTTTACTGATATAAATCGATTTCGTGTCACCAAATTCAGATTAATGTGCTAGGTAAATGGTTAAACATTTTAAAAAGATATACTCCTGCCGCATCCAATCTTTACAATCTAAAATCCTACGTAGATGCTCCTTATTACGTTTCAAATAAACTCATCCACAAAGACCTTAACGTCCCAATCGTTGCAGATTTTTCCAAAAACAGATATGCGTCTTTTCATTCAGATTGCGTCTTTTCAATCCTCAGAGCCGTCTGAAAAGAAGATGGCCACGGGACCTTCTAATTTAAATTAATACCCACCAATGGGTGGTCTCTTCCCAAGATTTTCAAGTGTAAATGAAACATTCCACATATTTACTTATTGTATTTATTATTTTGTACAGTTGTAAATTACATTAAATAAATAAAAAAATATACATATATACATTCTTCATTGAAAAAAATCAAAAATTTAAGAAACTCACAATCTCAAAAAGTAAACAATGGTACTTAAACATGTTATTAAAAAAGTGGAGACACGTGCACACTAAGTTTTAAATGCATACAAAGTCAATCATAAATTGCTTTAAAAATGGCTAATTAAGTTCTAAAAGTGCAAATTTATCTTTAAATAAATATAAGTTATTTTTTTATTTAGGGTTCCAATGTAAAAATATTTTAAAATGCATTGGTGAAAAGTTTAATACTCAGTAAAGGTCGAGAAATTTCTAAATAGCCCCCTTTTATTTTCTTGTTTATTGCCAAAACACCTAAAATATTAGACCTAATATTAATAAGTAAAATTTAATGAAATAATTGTAATTATAATAATTATACAGAGTTTATTTAATAAAAAATATGTGTATGGAGTTGTATATCGATAACTTCATAAAGGTCCATTTCTGCTAGCTTTTGGAACAATAGAACTGAAGGTTCTCTCTTTTAGGATTCTGACAACTGATGATTTGTTTGACCGAACAGATTTCGGTATTTTTATATATGTATTTATTGCTATTTACAACTGTACATTATAATACATTTAGTAAATTTGATCTCAGTTAAATTTAAGTGTTACAGGCGTGTTGAGAAACTACCCATTGGTACCACTCTAATGACGTTTTACACTAGCAGGTCTCATGGCCATTTTCTTTTCAGGCGCCTCGGAGGATTGTCAGGAATGGAAGAGGAAACAAGGTTAGAAACTAGTGGGTTCGGGTGATTAGATAGTTCAGGTTTAGGTATAAATTATAAATTTGCAATTTTTCTAAAAGAAAGAACATTTAATTGTATTATTTGTTAAGTTAGTGGGAATGTACTTAGCACCACTATGAAATAATTATCGATATCATCTTAGATTTTAAAGTAAACTTGTTTTTACACGATGTAGGTGAGTAGTACAAATGTATGATGCAATGTAGGTTCTCACCTAGATTCCCATTTGCTATGGGATCGAGCTTCTTATATCCATAAAAATTTTACCCATTAAAAGTTTTCACTCTTCATTTTTTTAACTAGTCAACCCATTTTGGTAAAAATAGGCTTACATTAAAATATAAAACTATATATACACTTCATATACATACGTGTTATATACCATATACTGTACAATCTAATCTTTTGTTTACTATGTAAATTTAACTAATTTAGACAGTTTAAACTAATAGTAATACTTTTGGAGTTATTTGCTCAAAACAAAGAAATATACGGAGCCATTTTGGAAAAAAAAATTCTCTATTAAGTCTAAGTACTCTAGGGAGTGACGAACTTTTTACAATCGCCTTTTAAAAACTGTTTCAAACTACAAACCGTTAAAGTCCTTCAGCCACAAAGGCCATAGAAAGGAGGTTGTACTGATCGGCCTAAGAATAGGTCACACGAGGCTCACCCACTCCAATCTTATTTCAAAAGAAACCTCCGAACTGCCAGTATTGCAACGATTTGACAATTAGCCATATTTCACATCACAACTTAATAGCTTTGGATTAAACAGGCATTTCAAACATCCTCGGAGATAATGATAAAACAGTAGAATTAGTGTTTAAGTTTTTAAAATCAAAAGGTTTACTGTTAAAAATATAAAATTGAACTGGAACAAAACAAATAAATAATAATAAAATTAAACAAATGTAAGCAAAATTTAATATGGTATAAATGGTGTTGTTGACCAATGATGTTGGTCCACTAAACAAAAACAAACAAAAAAACTTCTCTCCCCCCTCTCAGTATCGACATTCAGTGGCATCCAAATTCATGTTAATGTTCGGTTTTCTTTCGGTAGTCACCAGTTTCCGACTTCCAGATTGAGCACAATTCAGCACTCCAGTAATTCCGTAGCCTCCCCTGCTCTGTTCGATACTAACTCTAAAGAGGAGGGAACTCTCTGGAGTCAAATACAATGAAGGTTAAAAGGAATTCGTTGTCTTAGTCACGTTTCGATTCCGTGTCTTTCCGCACGGTAGGCTACTCCAGCCTTATCTAGTCCATGTGACTTCGAAAGGCACGTCGTAGGGCCATTTGTATCCTTAATTTCACAAGTTAGCGTTATCCTTATTAATTTAGATTCAACAAATTTATCTTATAAATATTATTAATCCTGATTAGTGTGATCATAGGAGATATTCCTGCACATAGGAAGATTTTGAATTAAATGTTGATAATTATTTTGTTATGATGTTTTTACAAGATTAATAGAAAATAAATAATTCCATTCATTAATTTATTTATTTTTTATCTTGAACGTTTCAGGGTTACGTCCAATGTCCTTTTCTGGAGTCTACATTTGTATAAAATCAATTAATTTAATTATAAATGTTGAATGAATAACACTCTTCCTAGTTTCATATTTATTTTATATCATAATGAAACAACGTTTCGGGGTTGTCACCCCATTTTCAGGTCTCTAGAACAAATTTGCAAATACATAACATGCATACAAAATTTACAATATATCACAATTATTTCTTAAACATTTTTTTATAAACAAATTACCTAGTAATATCATATCCAATTACAATATTTTTCTCCTTATTAGTCTAATCTTGCTAATACCAACATACAATTGTCGCATTGTAAAATTTCTTTAATAATTAAACAGTTACATTTTATAAATAAGGAGATATAATTACCTTTCTGGAAGGTTATGTTTAACATTGATAACAAATTTATTATAGCCAAGCCGACATTCTCCTACGTCTATTACTTAGAACATGACTAATTTAATAACATTTATAAATATATTTTTTAAACAATTTTTGATATATTAAAATACATTAAATTATAGACCAACTGAAGAATTAGCAAACTTTTTGAACCCAATCTTAAATTAAGTCAACAGATCAAATTATTATAATGTTCCTAATGCAATAGAAATATAAACGATTTTAAATTACATAACTTTTGATAATGTTTAATGTGAAATCTTTAGCTTAGATGCTAAGTTCCTTTTTACTAGCATCCCAGTTGAAATTTGTATTAGGTTAGTGGAAGAAAATTGGGAAGTCATTAAAAAAAAATAACATTAAAGAAAAAAAATTGTTCATTGAGGGTTTACAGTTAGGTATTAAATATAATTGCTTTAAATATGAAGGTCAGTACTTCAAACAAATACAAGGATTTCCTATAGAATATAGTGTAATTGGATATAGTAGTTAATCAGGTAATTTGTTTATAAAAAAAATTTAATCAATAATTGTGATATATTGTACATATAGTATGCATGTTATGTATTTGAGAATTTGCTCTAGAGACCTGAAGATGGGGTGACAACCCCGAAACGTCGTTTCATTAAAATGATATAAAATAAATATGAAACATGGAAGAGGGTTATTCATTCAACACTTCTAATTAGTTTTAAACAAACTCTTCTAGTAGAAGATATTACTTCAATTAATTTAATGTGTAATTATTTATTAGACAAAATCAAACAAATGGATTTTTTTGAGTATTGCTTTTTATTTACTTGATAGGCAGGAGAGGAAGATTATAATTTTTTTTTAATGTCTTTATTAACATTTACAACTGTATATTACATAATACATTCAGTATATTTGATCTTAGTTAAAATGGAGTGTTACAGACGTGTAGAGCGGGCAGTTGATTGGAAGCACTCTAATGACATTTTACATTAGCTAGTCTCTTGGCCATCTTCTTTTCAGGCGCCTCGGAGGATTATCAGGAATGGAAGAGGATGCAAGGTTAGAAACTAGGGGGTTTGAGTGGTTTGGGAGTTTATAATGGAAGCAGTGATATCTGGTTCGGGCTAGATCGGTTTCATAGGGAACATTAAGGTCTTTATATATGATTTTATTTGTGACAAAGTAAGGAGCATTAAGAATTTTACGAAGGATTTTGGATTGTAAGGATTTGATACGAGAGGAATTCGAAGGTTTTGAAGTTTAGACCGTTTGTCTAGTAAGTGCTGTAATAGTCGAAATCGACGTGCAGTTTCCTGTCTTTTCAGTCTTGTGTGAGGATTTCAGGTTAATCGTTTGTCTAAATGTAGTCCAAGGTATCGGATCTGTTCGACAGGGGAATGGGTAACATTATTAAATGGAACTGTAGGGCAGTCGGTAGGTTTACGAGGAAGGGTAAAGATGATTTGATGAGATTTCTTGGTATCTATCTTAATCCTAGAATTACGACACCATTCTTCGAGTGCTGTGATATGGGATTTGAGAGTTTAGGATACAATTAATGGGTTACTATTAACATACGTCATCGGCATACGTGGTGAGGATAGTGTTGGGATTGGTTGGAATGTCAGCTGTATAGACGGTGTTAGATGGGACTAAGGATACTACCTTGAGGAACACCAGCAGACTAAGAATAGAGGGATGAATAGGAACATTGTGGTTTAGTTGGAATAATCTATCAAAAGAACAAATGATGGGAAAGTATGTAGGAGGTAGGAATTTACAGAGTTTGTGAAGCAGTCCCGGTTGCCAGACTCGATAAAAAGCTTATTCTACATCGAAAAAGACTCCCGCGCAGGACATTCCGTGCTCCAAAGAAGATGAGACTACGTCCACCACACGATGACATTGCTGGATAGTAGAGTGGGATGTTCGGAATCCAAGCTGGTATAAAATAATTATGAAACAAATTTAAAAATTTTCATTTTGAAGAAGTCATTACTACTGATTCCATCTGAATATATTACCGTCAGAATTATATACCAATTAAGTAAAATCACAGAGGTGAATATACTGTAATATATAATAAATCCCTGGAAGCTAGAGTATAGGCTACGTGGTCGGTATAAAAGGTGTTATAAACGCGTTTTATCTCCTGTCCGTAGTAGTTAATCAAAACTGATATTAAAAGGTCAAAGGATACAAGGCTCTAATAATAAAGGGAAATATTAAATTTTTAAATTTAATATAGACGTCTAAGTCGGACATGCTTTTTAACAAAAATAATAAAAAAAATCAGGGATTTCGTTTTATATCTTCATAAAGGTTACTACCATTTTATGTCATCGGTTCTGATTCTGAAATGAGCAATTACAGGTTTATTGCTGGAATGGGATAGCTATATCTCATTTTCAAGGCATTACTGTGAATTTTATTTGATTATGCATTATTATTATTTCATAATTAAGTAATGTAAAAAATATCTCCTAAGAAATAATTCCATTTTAAAAATTCCCTTGGCTAATGTTTGGAGGAACATTCAAAGAATTTGTAGTGGGACTTGAAAATGTTATATAAAATGTGTCTAGTGAAAACATATTAAAACTGAGAAGAATTGCTTGTAGCTATATTGACCTGTACAGGGAAAGAATGAGCTAGGACATTTTAAGAAGGCCGCTATCTATAAATTGACATGAGGGAGTAGAACTTCACCACACTTAGGCAAGAGGTTGGTGGCAAGATGAGAAGAAATGAACAGGAGCCGTCTTCCATTCCAACATCTATACAAGTAACCTATAATCCCTACCATAATTCCTTGTAAACATAACAATTAATCCAAATTCTAATAATTGTATTGTAACCCTTTTGGCAAAACATAATCAAATGTTTCATAAAGATAAAAAGAATATAGGTTTATTTTATTTAAGAAAGGTTTCACCCACTTTGTAGGGCTTCGTGAGGGCTGGTAAGAGTCACTTCTCATGCCAACTGAGAATGTCAATGTCAGTGGGCCGAAACGTTGGTTAACAATAAATAGTTTTTGTTACTATTTTGAAACGTTTATTGACCACCACTCGGATTATCTCCATCCAATAATTATAATTTATTTTAATTATATTATTTATATGGTAGTGTATTAATTGTGGATGATCTTATATAAGAAAAAATAAATATTAATGATTTTAAATTTTTAAAAAAAATTGGTTTTTAACTTATAATAAAGAAAATGACCTGGGCGGAATATCCTGCAAAAGAAACTTTAAATTAATGTGAGGAAGAAATTATATTGAAGATGTCTTTGAGGATGGCTAGAATGGCCGAAACGTTGGACTGGTGAAAAATAAAAGTGTTGAGACAAAAATGGATAAAAATTTTTGATTTATTTAGTAAATTATAATTTATTTCAAATACTGTCCACTCCAGCGATACCTGAAAATAACAAGTAATTCAGATAATATCCCCAAATAATCAAACCCTGGGAATACTTGAATTACACACATAATTAAAAAAAAAAAAAACGGCCAAACTGTTTAGCCGCAAAACAGAAGTGATATCAAAAAGGCTGCCCCGCAAGTATAGGACTCAATATAGCAATATATATCGTAAATGATTAGTGATCAAATATAGAAACGAATGTTATAAAATGAAGTAGTAGTAAATTCATTGGTTAATATTAGATTTACTATTTTAGTACCTTTATTGACCATCACCTTCCTACAATCTTCTTCATACGGTTAACTATCTTCTTACATTATTCACTTGCTTTGTTTTTATTTGATTACACTATGATGGTTACATACTTTTATAGCATTTAAGTATTTTTTTTTCCCTTTTTTATTGTTGGAACAGACAAAACATGCATAAAGAGGCGGATCTCTTGAAAGTAAACAACTAGGTACTTATCATTCATGAGAAGGCTATCTGCCTGAATTATAGTTTATCCCAAAACTTGTCGCTCTTTGTCACTTATTCTTCGTGGGCATAGCTAATGAGGAAATAGATTCCAAAAGGGTGACACCCCGACAACCAAGTAGGGGGGACTGGAGACCGAGCTGGAAGAGGTACATGGGACACGGAACTGGCAGCTAGAAAAGGAAACAGGATAGTCTTCGACCAGAGGAAGTCCTGTATGGAAAATGGAGGAAAGATGGGCTCTTCGGATAAGATGCTAACAACACCCTACCGCATTCACCATCCATTCAGTTATTCCCAAATAAATATTAGGTAATAATTTATGATGTAATTAATATTTTATGGCAAACCATTGATCTGGATCATTTTATCGAAACATGTACTAAATGTAAATAAACACTTTTATATTACTGTACTATTATATTATTGTACTATAATATTACCCAATACCACCCCTTATTATTGCTATGTATCAAGGCATTAGCCATGATTTCAACAATATGTCGTTTATGAAGGTTTTTTTGCTATCTGTCCCCGATACCTGGTTAGGGCAGAAGTCTCTTACTGCGTTCCCGGATATGAAAACATCTGTATTAAGTTTGTCACATTACCAGAGGCCCCATAAAAATTAGATTGGCTAACCTTTAAGTGTTCTAACAAAAATGATAGTTTGAGACGAGGGACCAGAATCAAATTAACCAGGTGCAGGCCCTTCCTGGACAAGTCAAACTTTTTGTTACACATCATGAGGAGGGGGACGCCTGCCTCGGGAGTCTTCGGACATCGATAACCAATCAGAGAAGAGGTTTAAATATAAGGTAACGCCCCAAAAGGGAAGTGGGAGAAAAATACAGAGTAAATAAATACTTAGTTTCTTTTATTATCCTTTATAATTAATGGTAACAACATTTTATAAATATAAAGGTATTTAATTGGTAAACTGGTAAACACACAAACAGCCTTTGGAAAGGAATCCAATTATGATAATCGTTTTTTAGGAATCAATTTATAATCAATTAATTAACTTATTTTTGGATAATTGCTTTCAGCGATTATCCTGGCATCCCAAGCAAATCTGCTACTAGTACATAGCATTATATTACATATCACAAGGGCAACAATATTGCCCCTTTCGAAAGAAAATTCAACAATTGTAATTGTTAGGACTCAAATAATTTAAATTAATATAAATATATTTGGCAATTCAATACACAACAAGGCTTATACATAGCAATATATCGTAAAAGATTAGTGATAAAATAGATAAAATGTGATCAAATATAGAAACGAATGTTATAAAATGAAGTAGTAGTAAATTCATTGGTTAACATTAAATATATTTTTTTTTACTATTTTGGTACATTTATTGACAGTCACCCGGACTATATTCCTACAATCTACTTCATACAGTTAACTATCTTCTTTCATTATTCACTTGTCTTGTTTTTATTTAATTACACTATGTTAGTTACATACTTTTATGGCATTTAAGTAATTTTTCCCCCCTTTTTTATTGTTGGAACAGACAAAACGTGCATAAAGAGGCAAGAGATCCGATAGAGACAGGTAAAGTGGGGATGCAAACTCGATGATCCGGCTTGATTGCCCCTAGAAGGGACACAGTCTCCGCTAGTCAAGTAGCCAATTAGAGGAAGTGGACCCGGGGTAATGATGCTCTCGAGAGAGGAGCTCTCTCGCTCTCAAGAGATACTAATGAGGCTCCCGCTATCTCTAAAGTCTGTGTCATATCTCTCATCATAGCGGCCTTGTCTAGTTTTCAGTTAGGCTACTCAAGCTGATCGCAGGTCTATTTTGTACGAAGCTAAAGTTGTGGATAATAATAAAGAAATACCCCGAAATTATGGTAGGATCGAACATTAAGTAGTGAAAAAAAAACATATGTCAATATCTGGGTCAGTACAGCTTTCTCACTATTTAAAATAATTTTCTTGAAAAAATCTTATTACTGTATTAATCAATTATCTACAAAATAACCTTTCAAGTTTCATAATTTTTCTTTTGAGAATTAACTCAAAGGAAGGAGCAGTGATATTGACTTGGCTAAGAATTGGTCACACGAAGCTCACTTTTATCTATTTTATTTTTAAAAAAAGCCTCCATCCCATATTCTAAAAAATCTTCCTCGAAAATCCGTTCTATTCCTCACCTACGTCTATAATGCTGTACTCAGATCCACTTACTTTCCTGACCCATGGAAATTATCCATAATCAAAATGATTCCCAAACCTCAAAAGCCGCCTGAATACCCATCCTCCTACCGTCCTATCG
>NW_027113795.1:84175-94128 GCF_000696795.3 Halyomorpha halys | reverse complement strand
TTAAAAAAAAAAAAAAAAAAAAAAAAAAGCCTCCAAAACGTCAATATTGTAACAAAAATTTGACTATTAACCATATCTTCTAGGAATTCCCATATTTCACGTCATATTTCTATGGGTCAGGATTGAATTGAAATTATAAGCTAACCACAAGAATTATTACCGTTTCAGCTTTTTTAACCACATCCGATTATATAAACAATAAAATTAGTATTTTAGTTTTGAAATCTTTTTTTTTTTATTGTTTATTTATTGTAATTTACAACTGTACAAAATAATACAATAGGTAAATATGTAGTATGTTTCATATACACTTGAAAATCTTGGGAAGGAACCACCCATTGGTGGTACTTCAAACATTAATTTAAACTAGAAGGTCTCGTGGCCATCTTCTTTTCAGACGCCTCGGAGGATTATCAGGGATTGTTAAGGATAAAAGATTAAGAATTAATGGGTTAGGATGGTTAAGGAGTTTGGAATGAAAAGACGCATATCTGTTTTGGGCCAATTCTGTAACGAATGGGATGTTAAGGTCTTTGTGAATGAGTTTATTTGTGACGTAATAAGGAGCATCAAGGATTTTACGTTGGATTTTGGATTGTAACGATTGGTTACGGGAAGAATTTGATGGTTTGGTGGGGTCCCAGAGCTCAATTCCATATGTCCAAATTGGTCTGATTATTGTAGTGTATACTAATTTTTTGTAGTGAATGGGATGTTTAGAGCGTTTGTCAAGTAAGTGTTGTAGCAATCGGAATCTACGAGCAGCTTCTTGTCGTTTCGGTCTTGTGTGTGTTTTTAAATCTTAAAATTTATTTTCACAAATATACATTTCTTTTTCGTACGCCAAAGGAGGCATTTCTGCCATTTTGTTTCGAACAGCCCAGTATAGTTTAGCTTTGCTGAAGTACAAATATAACATCGAACAGACGAAAACAAAAACTAATAAAACACAAGCAAGCAAAAATAAATAAGAAATTAACGGCGTTGATGACAATTGATGTTTTACATTACTAAACAAAAACAAACAACGATTTTTTTTGTTTATCCCTCTTTTTTTATCTTTCTTCCTTTTCTATCTTTTTTTCTTCACATTTTATCTTTCACCCAATGTGACATTCTTCTATATTATTTCCTTATTTTTCCCCTCTTTGTTATAAATAGAACACACCTAAAATTCATTCTAAATTAATAAGAATATAAACTCGTAATATATATGTCATATAATTGATAGAAGTAGAGATAGATATACATACATAAAAAAAATAACAAATATATGTAAAAATAAAAAAATATATAATAAATATTAAAAATAGATTGAAAAATAATAAAACTATGCACAAAAATAATAAAATATGCAATGTATGCATGTCATCCTTCCTGGGAATGATTCTATTACTCATGTCAACGATTGTAATAACGACTCCCCTTAAGAAGATAAATTTAATAACTACTTTATTGTACATTAAATTAGCTATAATTCAAGTGCTAATGAGTCTATAAATGATAGACATCTGTAATTCTAATGATGTAAATTTCCTAAAATATATTCACTTACAACGAGCAGTAGTTGTAGTATGTCCGAATTTACGAAATTAAATCTTGTGGTTAGAGAATAAAGAAAATATTATTTAATGAAATTTATACCAGCCCATGTCAACTCAAATCTTTAATTATTTTAAACCTTAGGAAATTGTCGAAACATAAGTTTGACAAAGAACATAAATTGAGGACGGTATTTGATAAAATTGACTCTAAATAATACTTACACTAATTTCCAAACCACTTCTAATTTTGCACAAAATCGAAGGGACCGTTTTTGAAATATAAGTGTCTATGGAAGAAATCTAAACGCTGAAAATTATGTCAAACTCTGACCAACAGTACAACCGATCATGCAGGAACACAGTTTTTCTCCTGAATGTCTGAAACATAAAATACGAATGAAAATTTTCCATTCCGAGGAAATATTTTTACATTCTTTGAGTAATAGGTTTTCCCACTTTCGGAAGTGAGGAAGCAAAAAAAATAAATAATAATAATGATAGCTGTAGTAGTAAAATATTTACTATGGCAATGTAGTTGTAACCCTGATTACAATAATATAGGCACCTAACTATACACCTTGTAAATGAGTTGATGACTTGAGCTATCCCATAAGTCACAGAGGCTATGTTTTAGGGGGGGACTACAAAATCTTACGAAATATGCTTGAAAATAAAAATATTCCAATAATTTCCAACTATCTTCCCTGGTAAAGAAAATATAGGTATTTTAAATGGATATATGAAATGATTAAAAAATTTAATCGAATTCAAATATTTAACCATTAGTACGTTTATGTAGTTATAATTTTATTGAATGTATCACCAATTGCTTCTAGCAACTGATGGCCAGATGACAACGTGACCACATAGTCCATGAGTCCATGTAAAAAAATCTTTATTATTATTAAAAAAAGTATTTATCATTATATCATCCATATATTTGAAAGTACCTAAAACATTATAAAACTAATAGATCATTTGAAGAAGAGTATTTTTATTTAACTATGAGCCCAAACCTTCGAATTCCTCTAGTATCCAATCCTTTAAATCCAAAATCCTTCGTAGAAACCTCAATGCTCCTTATTTCGTCACAAATAAAATCATACATAAAGACCTTGATGTTTCATATGTAACCGATGTAGCTCGAATCAGATATCATTCCTTCCATTATAAACTCCCTAACAGCCCAGACCGACTAGTTTCCAACATTATTTCCTCTTCCATTTCTGACAGCCCTCTAAGGTGCCTAAAAAGAAGATGGCCACGAGACCTCCTAATGTAAAAACGTTATTAGAGTGCTTTCAATGGGTAGTTTCTCTACCCACCTGTATCACTCTATTATAAACTTGCGTCAAATTTACTGAGTATATCATTATGTACAGTTGTAAATTGCAATAAAGATATAATAAAAAAAAACCTGAGCCCAAAAAGAGCTATATTTCTCCAATAGATCCTGAGATAATAATTTTCAGAAAGCAAAATTTCATAAAAAAGTTACTGAAAATTAGTAGTTAGTGAATATATTTTAGGAAGTTTACATCATTAGAATTACAGATGTCTATCATTTATAGACTCATTAGCACTTGAATTATAGCTAGTTTAATGTATAATTTAGTTATTAAATTTATCTTCTTAAGGGGAGTCGTTATTACAATAATTGACAAGAGTAATAGAATCATTACCAAATCCATTTAAAAATCCTACATTATTCTTTTTTAATTATTTTCGGCTTAGTCTTTTTTTTCAAATTCAAAATAATGATGTTTGCTACTGCATGCTTGAGTATTTCTTGTGTTTTATTAATTTTGCCAGGTTTCTTTAATATAACTTTTTTTCGCACTCTTTAGTCATAGTAAAACCTATTTTGGAAAAGTCAATTCACTGGTAATACCATGCTTCGAGAGAAAATTCTCTCAGTGATATAAAAATACGATTTTCTGAGAGATAGTACTTTACTATGATGATCTAAGAAGTGATAAAGAAACCGATCCCGAAGAAGGAATGACCAGCCCCAGGGGCCTGACAAGAAAGTCATTTTTCAAAGAGAATGGAAGCAGGCGATGGCCGAGGGGAAGCTATGGTATGATCTTATTACGGCACTGCAGAGAGCCGAAGAAAGGGAGTGAAAAAGGAGTGGAATTGTCTGGGTTCGTGATCAGCTGATGTTTTTTTGGCCTCCAGGTGCCTCCGAGTCGGTAATGGACCGGTCCGGAGTTGGTCGCTCAATTCCCGCCCTCAGATTGGCATTTTTTTTTTTTATCGTGTTTTATCCAATCTCAGTCCAATTCATTTTCAGGGTTGAAGGAACGCGCCTATTTTTCGACCTCTCTTTTCAGTTTAACGATAAAATAATAAGATAAAATATCAAAATACAATTCCAAATGATGTGTTATTTATTTTATTTTGTTTTAATTATTTATTTATTGTAATTTACAACTGTACAAAAATAATACAATAGGTAAATATGTAGTATGTTTAATATCCACTTGAAAATCTTGGGAAGGAACCACCCATTGGTGGTACTTCAAACATTAATTTAAATTAGAAGGTCCCGTGGCCATCTTCTTTTCAGAGGCCTCGGAGGATTATCAGGGATTGTTAAGGATGAAAGATTAAGAATTAATGGGTTAGGATGTTTAAGGAGTTTGGAATAAAAAGACGCATATCTGTTTTGGGTCAAATCTGCAACGAATGGGATGTTAAGGTCTTTATGAATGAGTTTATATGTGACGTAATAAGGAGCATCAAGGATTTTAGGTAGGATTTTGGATTGTAACGATTAGATGCGGGAAGAATTTGATGGTTTGGTGGAGCCCCAGAGCTCAATTCCATATGTCCAAATATGTGTGATTTATTGAACTTATTTTGTTATTTAGCATTCAATCTACTTACAGGAAAGCTGGCAGAAAAGCCTGAAAAATTATACCTCAGGTTCCCTAAAGAAGCGCAAAAGAAAACATCTCTCGTTCATACGGTATTTTTTTTTTTTAATAAAGTAGAGTTTAGTGAAAAATTACGTTGGGAAACTTTGTACGACTTTATAATTATTCTAAGCACATGGGAATCAATAGATAGTACAATTTAAGGCGAACGTCTTCAGAAAAAATAATATAAGGGTCATCCTCCCCTAATACGTCAAGGGTATTAAGGTGTTACCTTAGCATCCTCCTTACTGTAACGGCAGCAGTTCATTTCTGGGGGTGGAGAGGGGGTTAACATTCAACCCCCCCCCCCTCCCCACACACTGATCAGAATAGGCTCGTTACTTCATAACCATGATCATTCATAATTCTTGTTTAAAGATTTTTTTTAAATACTGATGTTTCTTTTTTATTTAATATTTACTCCCCCCCCCCTCCTAAAATGATAATGTAAATTATAAGAGAACTTTTTTATTTTCTACGTGAGGAAACTATGTATGGCTTTCTAGATATTCTAAACATCTAAACTAGATACCGGGATAATCTCTGACGGCAATTATCCAAAAATAAGTTAATTAATTAATTATATATTGAGTCCTAAAAACTATTATTATAATTGGATTCTTTTCCAAAGGCTATTTGTGTGTTTACCAGTTTACCAATTAAATACCTTTATATTTATAAAATGTTGTTACCATTAATTATGTATTATACTAAAGGGTGGTATATTGGGTTATATAATAGTATATAAACTACATAAAGAAACTAAGTATTTATTTACAATTTGTTATTATGATTCAAATGATCAAATGATTCAGATAAAGGTTGCCATAAAATATAGATTATTACATTATTACTTATTGGTTAATTTTATACTTATAGCTGCTGATGCTGTGGTATGTAGTGACGTAGGTGTCATTCATAAGGGATGTCCAGGTCTCGTGGCCCTTCTCACAATTTCGTTTGTTCGAATTGCATCTTCTAAGCCTGCCTCCTGACTGTGGTCCTCACCCGTCTAAGCCTTCCTGTTGAGTGTGTCCGTCTAAGTCTTCCTCTTGTCTGTTTCTGTTTCTGATCTAGATTTCCTGTCTTTTTCTTCCACTTCCCTTTTGGGGCGTTACCTTATTTTGTAATCTCCTATCTCATTGGCTATCGGTGATCGAAGGCTCCCGAGGTAGGCGTCCCCCTCCTCATGGGTGAAAAAGTTTGACATGTCCAGGAAGGGCCTGCACCTGGTTAATTTGATTCTGGTCCCTCGTCAAACCTGTCATTTTTGTTAGAACACTTAAAGGTTAGCCAATCTAATTTTCTCAGGGGACTCTGGTAATGTGACAAACTTACCCCTACTAGCTTCGCAGAAGTATACCCTGACCAGGTATAGGGGCAGTTGACGAAACACCTTAATAATACCCAGAATTGTCAAAAGGTGAATACATAGCACACCATAGCATCCTTCTTACAGAAACGGCGCCGGTTCAATCCCGGCCCTGGGGGACATGTCGGATGCATAGTCTTCCCGCAGTTACTTTTACGCAAAGATTACGAC
Source organism: Halyomorpha halys (assembly GCF_000696795.3). NCBI lineage: Eukaryota > Metazoa > Arthropoda > Insecta > Hemiptera > Pentatomidae > Halyomorpha > Halyomorpha halys. The sequence goes on along the minus strand of NW_027113795.1, from coordinate 88,117 downwards.
TAGAAAAGATAGAAGGAAATGATTAAAAAGGGCGACGGTAGCAGCGTGGTAACGCTCCTGTCAACCAGCCTAAGGTTGTCAGTTCGAGTACCCGGCCCTACCCGGGATTTTTCAAGCATATCATTATAAAATCCTCACTCACAGCCTCCTCCTGGGCATGCGTGAGGCCCTATATAGTTTATGGGTGGCACTCACAAAAATAGGCATGGTAGTATTTTTTTTTTTACTGGGGGAGACAGAAGATGACCATTAAACATAAAATTATTTTTCAAATGAACTTGGAAGTTATATTTCTTCTCTATCGTTTCCAGCTCTTTTGCACCTTTCACTATCACCTTGTGCCACTACATAAAACTTTTAACGTTAATGGAAAGTGTAATTTTTGAAGAAGAATAATATCTCCCTTCTACGGAACTAAGATGGTTTCAATACCTAAAACTTGTAGAGAACTCATTTAGATAAAATATATTTTTAATTTAAATTGATTTTTTAATACACTATAAGTGAATAATGAGATTGATGCTTATTGTAAATTACTATAAATTAATTATATATTCAATAAAATTAATATTTAATTATTTTGTATATGGTATGTATTTTTCATAACGTGAATGCTTTGATTTTTCAAAGTCTACTATAAATTATTATATTATTATTAAAATAACATTATTTCATATGATAGTAGAGATGTCAGTTACCATTTATGTTTATTGGAGACAAATAAAACGGAAATTTGTCTGTTATAGAGGAGTAAAAAGTGCTGATAGGGAAGTAAATTGGATTACCCTACCGCAATGGAGGATGTCCGTAATAGAGGGGTTCAAATTCAATACCTTTTTGGCTGGGTCCTTAATAAAATTGTCCGTTGAAAGGGAACTCCTTTTCAGACACGTGGTCGTTAAAAAAAGTTACATTGAATCATTAAAAAAAGAAGTCATAGTTAAAATAAATTTATACTAGCCTTAATTGTCAAGAGAAATAGAATACCTTAAGGCGGCATTAAATAATGAAGATGAGAAATTAAATTTAAACAGAAGGGTTCCCAAATAAATGATATTAAATAAAATAATTTTCTATATTAAAAAAATAATTTACAAAATAAAATATAAAAAAACATTTTTTTTTTGACAAAATAAAATAAAAGATCTGTCAAATCAAAAGTTATAAAATAGCTCTTTAGATTTCTACCTGATAAGATGGGACTTTGCTATCAGACCTTATTTCAACTCATGCTTGTTAACAGTGTACAAACATAATTATATTAGATTAATAGATGGCCTGCGAAAAAATATATATCCCTTACTTCGAATATTAATCTATGAGCTGAAAAAAAAAAACAGCACAGCAAGTAAAAAGATAGTACTAAGAAGTCTTTAGCTGAGGTATCACAAATCACAATACATAAAATAACAGAAGGAAATCCTTCCCAGGACTCATGCTGAATGAATATTCCAGGTTTCATGCTGGTCTTCAATTTTAACCACTTTTTTTTAACAATGATTGTTGTTTACATCGGGTCCTGCTCGTACTGTACTTCAGATACCCCGATTGTATTTTAAATTATAATTAAAGTTGTGTGGAAGAAAGGGGTGGGTGAAAATGTGAGGGACTTTCTGCTTATTAATGAACATGTATATATTTTATAACACCAAACATTAATTCCCTGGAGGGGCAGATTGTGTTAGTGTTTTAATTGAATGTGAATGATTATAATGTTAAATATTTCGGAGGGTGGTCTCATAAGTAAAGAGATATGGCTTATCAAGTGACGTCTTCGCCGCCACGGTGACGTCTTCTAGCCGCTTTCCTCGTCCAGGTGTGTAGTGTGCGAAATGGTGAAAACTATGTCTTTGCCTTGTGCCAGAAATAAAAAAAGGTCTGTCTCGATCGGTGGCTGGCCAGAAAGTCCTCGACTCTGGCGTATCGAAGGGGCAGGCCAGGGCTTAGGACAGGCATTACAGTCGCGGCCTCTTCGGGGTCTTCCGGTGTCCGCGGCAAGGGGGGCATTAGAAAATGAGATCCCCGATCCCGACTTTATATAAATTCAAAAAAGAGCCGGAAAATTCAGATTATGTAAATCCGACATTTAACATTTTTTTTCAAAGACTTCTGCACTGGTTATTAGTAAATGTTTCTAAGTAAATGCTACGTATTGACAATACCGGGTTGAGAAAAAGTAAAATTTAATTGAATAGATATCATAACAGTATTACTGGTAGTTGCAAGTAGTATAATGGTGTTGCATTAAGACATCTGGTAACACCATTCAACGAAGCAGCCGGAGAGAGCAAACACTATAAGAGCTCTGATGCCCTAAACGAACATCTACATGACGGTCTGCACTCAATAATATAATCTATGAGCCATAAACAGGGAAAACAGCTTCGTGCTTCGTAGATAAAGGGCGGGAAGCTGCCCAGATGTTTAGGTTGAGTTTAAGTTTCCACCCTCAAAATTTGATCAGCCAATGAAATAGCTGGAAGCAAATTGAACAGGAGAAAATAATTACATCGAGCAGAAAAAAATGGGGAGGATCCATTCTTGGAGAGCAGTCTAGTGGAGCAGAGAGGACATCCGAAAGACGCTGATAAAGCGTAACAGCCAAAACCCCCCTTAACCCAGAAAGCTGAAAACTATCAAATGTGATAAGTGATAGTACTAAACTGTAATTTTTAATGGAAAATTAGATATTATATATTAGCGTCAATAGAATAATTATAGTAGCCTTCGGTATTCTCAATTGTATGTCAGTATTAATTATGATGACGTCGGCCTGATAATAATTGATAAACACCACCCCATTCAAAAGAATATTTAATGATTAATTATAAATAATAGCATCCAGCAAATCATAGTTGTTGTTGTTGTCTGGGGCTTTAGGGCGTAAAACCCTGAGGTCATCAACGCCCATGTTTCGTGCTTTATATTCTATTACTATAATTCTATTTCACTTTAAATTATTTCGAGAAAAAATTTAAATAATTTCTTCTGTTGGTATTTTTTATTACGTATAACAGATTTTCTGGTTTAAATCTTATTCAAAAGGCCATTCCTTTTTAAGAAAACTAAGACCATTTCCACGTTCTTCTGGTCATCATCCAGAGCATTCGATACACTCGATCCTATTCCCATTGTACTCAAGTTCGCAGAATAAAAATGACATTTCTCAAATATGTGACTGATCGTAAGTACACTGTTGCAGTATAGACATTGTGGTGGCATATCATAGTAAAGAGTTCTGAGGTTTAATTATGTGCTGAAGGTGGGATATGTACCGGAAACTCTACGCCAAGGGCGCACAATATTGGTCTACAAGGGTAAGGGGGACCCAAAAAGCATTTCCTCCAGGAGGCCAATAACGATATATTCGATTGTGCGCCGTATCATCGAAAAGGTTCTGGATATCGAATTAAGAAAACAGGTCACCTTTAGCAAAAGTCAAAGGGGCTTCATCAAGGGTCTGCCGAGAACACATGTAAGCGCTAGAATCATCGACGCGATCATAAAAGACGCCAAAAGTAGGAAAAAAGATTGCGCGGTGGTTTTCCTGGACGTCGTTGGCGCTTTTGACAACATTGGTCACAGGCACATAGTGAGCTTGCTGGAGGCAAGAGGTGTGTCATCCGACCTTACAAATGTGATTGCGGCTCTCCTAACCACAAATAAAATAAAGATCACGATTGGTACACACACGACTAGCCAGATCAATGTCTTGCGGGGGGTGCCTCAGGGACCCTTGTCGCCTTCGCTGTTCAACCTAGCAATCGATTATTTGTACCGCGAGCTCTGTGATCAAGAGTTTGCCAATAAGTTTGGATATGACCTGAAAAGTGACCAAGAGAGCGTGGTCCTCACAAGGTTCGCGGACGATCAGGCTGTAACGGCGCGCGACAGGGGTTCTGCAGAGAGAATAATAAATGGTGTACAGAGGCTGCTCGCGGA
>NW_027113795.1:76695-82425 GCF_000696795.3 Halyomorpha halys | reverse complement strand
AATGAGAGGGAAAAATGGGAGTGAGTGAAACATTTGTATTGGTTGTACAGACCGAAATGGATTGTAAAAGGAAACTGTAGGGGTGAAAAAAATTGTTTATTATATCCCATTATTGTATATCTTTTTTTTATGATTATACCATGTACGTGTAATGTAAATATGTCCGAATACGGATTGATAAGTATGCTGTGTGAGATAGCAACCTAATGTATTTAGGCAGCATAGAATAAATAAAGTATTTCTCTCTCTCTCTCTCTAATACATTTTTAAAAATTGTATGTCAGCTCCTATTAAGAAGCAATAGCGATATATATATTAAAAATACACAAATTCATAATAAATGCTTCAAAAAGTTTCTGAAACCTCAATCCGCCTTAGAATTGCAGACAGGCAGAAACATAGCAATAATAAAATCGTACCTATCTCTAGGATTACATATTCATGTAATATCCTTACACGAAAAATTGTAAATAGCACATTATCAAATAAATCCTATTTATTATATTAGTTGGCCATCTGTGGCGCGGCAGGATTAGAGGCGACAAGGCATGTCACTACGAAACAATTTGCCGAGAGTGAGATAGTGTGACCCTAACGCTGTCAATATCCAAGATATTAGAGCAGTAATTGACTCACTCGCTCCTAAGCTGGTTTAAACTTCTCGTCAACAAGCCGATTGTTAAGTCTTAATCGAGAAATTATACTCTAATTGCTGGGAGAACTCGCCCTAAGCCACTTAATCTCACTTCGCCTTCTAAATCATTGTCTTTGGTAAATCTTAGAGATCGCTGATAGTAAACTTATCGAAGCAGTTTAATATGTAAGGAAAGATATTGCATCAGTTTCATTCACTTTGACTTAAGTTTAATCCGTCAACTAAAGAATGTGACTAATATATCTGGTGAGTCCATTCCTTATCGCAAAATCCGATACAAATATTGTTTGTTAGCTTTAATGATTTTTTTTTCCTTTAAGTTCTGGATGTCAAAAATCTTTTCCACTTCCATATCCAGGATTTTTCCTCCATCTTCAGGATATTACATCTAAAATTTTACCATTCTATAAAATATACATTACATATATATTTTTGACATGTTATTTTAATTTTTACCTTATTAGATGTGTGCTCACAGCTAGTAATAACCCTTTGATCGCATCCCAAACTCTCCAATCCCATATCACAATCCTCGAAGAATGGTGTCGAAATTGGAGAATAAAAATAAATCCCAACAAATCACATTTACTCTTCGTCCTAAGCCTGCCGACTGCCCCCTGTGGCTCTTAATAATGATTAACAATGTGGCTCTTACCCCTGTAGAACAGATTCGTTATCTTGGACTACATCTTGACAAACGACTAGCCTGGAGTTTTCACACAAGACTGAAAAGACAGGAAACTGCACGCAGATTCCGACTATTACAGCACTTAATAGACAAACGGTCTAAACTTCCAACTCATTACAAAAGAATGATCTACATGACAATAATAAGGCCCATCTGGACATACGGAGTTGAGCTTTGGGACTCCACTAAACCTTCGAATTACTCTCGAATCCAATCTTTACAATCCAAAATCCTTCATAAAATCCTCAATGCTTCTTAAACCATCCATAAAGACCTAAATGTTCCTTATGTAACCGATCTAGCCCGAACCCGATATTATTCCTTCCATAATAAACTCCCTAACCACCCAAACCCACTCGTTTCTAACCTTGCTTCCTCTTCCGTTCCTGGCAATCCTCCGAGGCCCCTGAAAAGTTGTAAACTGTTTTTAGAGTTCTACTACTGGGTAGTTTCTCTACATCCTGTATCATATCATTATGTCATTATGATCAAATTTACTGGTTGTATTTTTTTTTATACAGATGTAAGTATCAACAAATAAATAAAATGAAAAAAAAATAAAAACACCTTATTAGTGGTTACATAGTTCTAATTATAGTATTATTATACAAAATTGAATGTGTATATCCGACAACACATTCAATTTTGTAAATTTATTCAATAACATTTTGATGCCCTCCTTAATTTGAAATCAAGACAGTGTGAATCACATGTTGCAGTCTGACGTCACAGGCGCACGTCATATGTCTCGACAGCCTGTTCACTCGTTCGTCCACAAAACACATCCTTTTTATGCTGGCTTAGTGTTCGTTGGAGTAAGCATGCAATAAACCGGGAGTCCGGTCGCGAGAAACGTATCAGACCTCCCAAATTGCAAACACTGTTAAAATAATTTATCATAATTTACTTAATTTATAATGAACACTACTTATTTTTTCATATTTGCCCTCAGTTTGGACTATTGTCCCTAATTTATCTATTTAATTCCTACCCTCTACTAATGTTGTTATGGTTTTACCTCCTAACAGATCTTTCCTTTTCAATTTCTATTTAATTTTTTTGAACTATGTTCATTTGGGTGCTATTAAAACTGTAATTTGTTTATTATATCCACATAATTTTAGTTCGTGCTTTTCTTGGGTCAGTTTTATGATTAACTGTTTTTTGATTTATTCGTTATAATAGTAGCATACTTTACCTGATCACCCGACTCAGAATAGGACATACCCGACTGACACACATCCACCTCATTACTGGAGAGACTCTCTAAAATGTTCGAAATGTAATAGTAATCTGACCGTCAAACACATTTTTGAAGAATGTCATCACTCCAAATTAACTCTGTTAGGGATACCAACAAATGTTCCAATGGCATTGAGAAACGATGAATCCGTAATAGAAAGAGTCATTAAATTCATCCATAAGACTAACTTAATAATCAACCTTTAATTATTAAAATTATCTATTTATCTTGCCTTATTTTTAAAAATTAGAACAGTTATTTATTTACACTATCGTAACGATTATTAAACAAATTATAATTGCCTAGCTAGATGTATTGCAAATCTCACTGGAATGAGTCCAACTGGTGCGGATCAGTACACCATACCAAAGCTATGACTATGGAACAACTAGGCCTTACCAAAACTAACAACCAACGGGCGTAGATGACCAGACTGTTAAACGATCTTTCAAAACTAACAGACATCCTTTAACTTTCTGTTTTTTGTACTGTTTCCTTTTTTTAAATCAAAACTGTTTATCCAAGTTTTCTTTTTTATCCTTCATGATGATTGGGCATGAGTTCAATTTTTTGAGTAACCATCTTTTCGGAGGCTACTAGACGTCCTGGAAGACTACTAACGGATTGCCGACTGAAGTTAAAGTAATACTGATGTAATAATTCCTACGCCACAGCTCTTCAGTATAGTATTGGAACATATTCTAAAGGAGATGGACTAGGATGAATATGGAATCAATATCAACGGGGTAAGACTATGCACACTTAAATACGCAGATGATGTGTTATTGATCCCAAGTAGAGATGAAAAAATATTGACCATGCTAAATCAGCTTATGTACATATGTGACCAACATGGATTATCACTTAACCTCATGCAAAATTAGAAATTCACATGTCACCAAACTGAAAACAGACCTTCCAGAAATAAACATAGTAGATGAAATCAAATATCTAGAACAAAGGATTTCTTGTGAAGATAAGCAATTAACAGAGATTCAAACAAGAACAGATATGGCTTGGTGGAAATATTGGAGCTTATGGATTATATTCATAAGCTCCAATATTTTATAATATTCCAATATTAGGAACAACAATATGAGCCAGCCTTTACAAACATTAGCTTTCAATAGCTGTATAATGCCTGTGATGTATTATGGATGCCAAATATCTTCCCTCAACAAGCGCCATGAGAAAAAGATTCAAATATGCCAAAGAGCAATAGAGGAGCATGCTAGACGTAAGAAGCCAAAAGCTCAGTGTCTTATCAATAAGGAAATATACGGGGGTCACAGATGTAATCAGGTACGTCAAGAAGATGTACTGGCAATGGGCTGGGCATCTAATGAGGAAAAACGACGAAAACTGGGCTAGGAAACTAACTGAGTGGATTCTCTGGGATATGAAAAATAACCGAGGTAGACAACGAAGAAGATGGATGGACGAGATAAAGAAGGTAGAATGGTCACAAAAAATACTAGAAGGAAGATAAGCGAACTCTCTGTGAACCAAAGCACGGATAGTCCTCGTTAAAGACTTTATTACACCTTTATGAAGGAAGGTCTATATACGTGTATATAAAGAAAAAGTAGATGTATATATAAATGTAAATAATGGTAATATAAATGTATATATGTATACAAATAAACACTATTATTATTAACTCCTACGCCCTGGGCGATCTCAAAAACCTGATATTTGACTTTCGCAGGGCCATTACCAGATTTTTAATGAAATATAATATTTTGTTTGCGTGTAAAATATACAATGCTTATATTTTTTGAATTGTTTATCAAGGTTCAATTAGACAAATTGTATACTGCATGTTTGATGATTGGTACATATTTGGATCTTGGATCACTATTCTACATACGTCCTTTAGTTTTATATAGATTGGTAGGCTTATGTTGAAGGAAAAAAAATTAAATAGGGTAGGAATTCCCTGAAATTATAAACAAAAAATTTATATATTTTTTTTTGCTAATATATAGAGAATATATAGATATTGAATATAAATTCGTATTTTGAGGTGGGAGTCACGAGTATAAATTTAATTGCTGCCAGGAATCCAACAGTTTTACAAAATATAATAAAACCAAAATGCAATCAGGAAAGAATGAGCGGTCTCGATTATTCTCGTTCGAATCGGATACCTGAATTTTTCTGAATTTCAGTCATTCAATAATTTTTATTTTCCATTGATTATGATCATTACTAAGGAGGAGAAGTTATATTTATTTTTCTTATCAAATAAACAAAATTTAAGATACCTTATAGAAATATTTTTTAAAATTAAGTATTTATGGCTTATTAGTAAACCTATCTGATAATAAAGACCGCTTAACTTAACAGCTCATTGATTCACCGAGGTTAATAAAACTCATTGAGGCAATTTAGAAGAAAATAGAAAATATAAAATCATTTCTATAAAGTGGCACCTGTCAATGTAAACGAAAAAATTGCTTTCACGTCTCAGGAATATTGTTACTTTAAATTTATAATTTCAGTTTAGCACGCCATTTCGTTTTAGAGCTAGAATGTTCACAATCCCTCAGAAAGATCATTCTGCTAGACATGTTTTTTAGACTCGGAGGACCTCAGAATGTGTATTTGGGTCGAAAACTGGAATGAGAAATGTTTCACAATCGCAATTCTTTCCCTTCGTATATATTCCACATATAGGTAAGTAAGAGTAAAAAAGAAATATTAAAAAAATAATGTAAATTTAAATTACAATTAAACAATGCAGATGAATTTCTAGATTAAAACGGAAAGTTCATTTTCAATGAAAACAAACCATCGAAATAGCGATGCCTTCAAAAACTGACTTCTTGGAATAGGGAATCTTTCCATTTCCCGGCTTTACATTTCTTCCCTCCTTGTAAAAAGAAATCAGTTTCAATTATAGTTTGTTGCTAAATTGCTTTACAAGCTGAGGTATTATTGTTATTTAATATTTTAAAAGTAAAAGCATCGTTTTTCAAAGTTGATTAAGTGTTGGATCGGAATATTGGATAAAAATCTTAGATTGCAAAATGATGGAGATAATACATTTACTGGAAGATTATTGATTGACCGTGTGTATAGATGAATGGAATATGGTCCGGGTGCGGTCAAAAAAACTCAAAAAAATAGTAAATGATTATA
>NW_027113795.1:71201-76605 GCF_000696795.3 Halyomorpha halys | reverse complement strand
ATCTACTATTTGAGTTGTTTTTTTTTACCGCACCCGGACCATATTCCATTCAATAATACATTTACGTACTTTTTTTAAATTTTTTATGATATTTTTTATTATTTTCATATTCATTAGTGTTTATATATTGTTAATAAGTTATCCTTCTTACATCTAATTATTGACGGTTTGGTTTTGTTATGCTATGTATCGATGTATTAACCATTTCGATATGACAAATGTCCTTGTGTGATCTAGCAACATCTGTGCCGATATCTGTTCCGGGAAGAACCCCTGCCAACCCTCAGGGCACCTCAGCGGTTTAATGGATATCAGTTAAGGGTCAAAAGCCATTAATCCAGGTTTTGACAGGTAAGTTGGAGTGGAGGGTTTTAAATTTTTTATAGTGCAATAATTTTTTAATGCTGAGACTCTTAATTTTTTTTTTCGTACTCCCCTGATGAAATAAGTAATTGAATACATACATATACATATACCTACCTATGTGGATGTATTTAATTACTTATTTCGTCAGTGGGGGTAAAAAAAAATTAAGAGGATCAGCATTTATAAAAAATATAAAAACACTAATATATAACATATTACTTGAAAATTTAAAAAAAAATTATAAAATTGTGGTATAACGGAAAACAAAACAATGCTATAGCAAAGAATAGAAATAATATTATAGAGAAAACTTTATAAATTAGTAAAAAAAAAATAACGATATTATTAATATAAATATAATTTGACATACAGATATGACACAATTTTTAGACGACAGATTGTCGCTTTAAAACCTGAATTCGACATTCATTTTAACTCATTATAATTTTAAATAGTGCAAAAAAACAATGTAAGTCACCTAATTAACTTCATTGGTGACAACACAGACATAAATGGTATTGAATAGCTATTAGCAGTTAGTAAGGGCAAGGTGATGCATTGAAACAGTTACAGGCCTGACCTCAGAGACAATTATCAAAACAATTAATTAACCAGGTAATTGGCGTTGGCTAATTTACGAAAACCGCGGCTGAAAGGAATTTCTTGGCGACAAATAACAACCTACGAATGTGATTAATAGCCTCGAATAATTCCCGTAATTTCTATCCCTCCTCCCCACTCCCTCCCCGGGCTATTGTAAGTACCACCATTCATTGCTTGATAATTAAACTGTAGAGGATCTACCCTTTATTAATTTGAATAGCGGGTCTGGATTAAAATGTTGCTCTCTTTAAGTAGCTCTGGAATTTATAATTCTCCAGCACTGACAATAGGGATTTGGAAGAAAGATCTTTCTCTTAAGTCATCAGAACTGTTCCTGGTTCAGAAGATATCATTAAATCTTTAGCGAACAATAAACCACTTCATATAAATAAGTCTGTTGCTCAGCATCCTTGATAAATAAGAGAAAAATATGAAGTTACACTAAGTTGAGGAAAAAAATAAATTTGCCCACTGTGTGTCAAAAATGTCTTATAAGTTTTGTAAGCTGTTGCCCAATCATTTTTTTTTCATTTTATAATCATGATATTCCTTTTTTATTAAATTTATTATGTTTTATGTACTCAAATTTCATAATTTCTTAAAGAAACGATTAAATCGTATTTTGAATACATTGATTTATTAGATCTATCAATATTTTAAAATTATAATGATATTAGATTTATTTAAAATTATGAAAAAAAAAATTGTATCCAATGTAAGTACAAGTTTATATTATTTTGTAAATAACACACATAACTGAAATAAAATTGAACCTTAATTATTTATAATCTTAATATTTTCTTGAGACTGGTAAATTTTTTAAAAATAAATAATTCAAATTTTATCCATTATAGTCTCAAAACCTTTTATTTATCTTATAAGTCCGACGTTTCGGCCAATCCGGCCATCTTCAGGGACAATCTACTTAATACAACTTTGAAATTATATAATTTAAAAAACTCTAACTCCATGCAGGCTATTCTGCCCAGGTCAAAAAAATAAATTTCTAATTAGTCAAATATTCACTTAAAACAAAATCAAAATCATTTATCATCAGACACTATTCCTTAAAACTTTTATCACCTTTTATCACTAATAGTGTCTGATGATAAATGGAGTTAGAGTTTTTTAAATGATATAGTTTTAAAGTTGTATTAAGTAGATTGTCCCTGAAGATGGCCGGATTGGCCGAAACGTCGGACTTATAAGAGAAATAAAAGGTTTTGAGACTATAATGGATAAAATTTGAATTATTTATTTTTAAAAAATTGAACCTTAATATTAATTTAGCATTATTTAATATTGATCACATATGAAAATATTATTTTTTGAACATTTTTCTAAATGTTTAACTTTATTTCAGAAATATTTATAGTAAAATAGGAAAGTGATTTGGTCAGAAACACAACAGGAATTGAATCCAGGTCTTTGGAGTTAGTAGTCAATTGCCTTACCAATGAGCTACCCACTCCTACATATAAAAAGCAATTAATCCCATGTTTATATAACTAGATATTTTAATTTATATCATACTTCCAATTGTATTGAATTAATCTATCTACATCCCTAAAACCAGCAATGGCTAAGGATTGCCGGGCTACTTGTATATCATAGAAAAATGGATAGAATCCAAACCTTATTTTAAAATTTATCAATCAGAACCAGAACTCCAATTAGAGACTGGGCTATTATAATTAAATAAATATGTATTTATGGTTGTCATAATTAAAATTATTAATACAAAAATATCAATTACAAATCAATCATCGTTTAAAAGATTTAAAAACCATCAACATTATAATGTAATTGTTATTATTAAATATTATATCGAAATATTAAACAAATTCATTGCAAAGCATTGAAATCTATGAGTAAGATCGTATCTAATGGCTTGTGAACATAAAATATCAGACTATATCTCACGTCGGAAATTGTATCTTTGTAGAAGAAAAGAAAGTCTATGAATTATTTCCTGACGAAAAAACGTCTTGTTCTCTTTTCTTCATAACAGTAAGAAGCGCAGAGGCGGTAGAACAATGAATATTTACTTGGGCTGTATATCAAAGCCTGACACAGACCTTAAGTCGCTTGTCTTAAACGAGACTTACACAAGGCAATGTTTTTCAACCTTGGCACCATCCAACAGAAAGTAAATTTACTCCTGCTCATGAAAATTTATCTGAGTTCAGCATTTTTTAGTGAAAATGACTATTCAATGTCCTAAAAAGATATTAATAACATCTGGCATTCTAAATTCATAGCATATTAAAAAAACTTCAACTGTCTACTACAATGCTCTCTCATACATCAGTATAACTCAATTGTAAGATTTGTAAAGATTTCAATTTATAGTCCATAATCCCTGCATCTCACCACATTATCATAGCCTAATAAAGTGATAACATGATACCGTTGGAAAATATAACTAATAATTATTTACATACAATTACATCTAGCATACCATAGCAAGGGAGTCTGTAGTATCTGGTTCTTGGTATCAATATATACCAAAACATTTCTAAAAATCTTAGGTCAGTTCCCATCAGGAATCCAGACACATATTATAAATAGATATTTAAAAAATCTGTACCACTACAACCCATGAAGGGTCAGTGGTTTAGTACTTTGTAAGGGAGCACTGTTACTAGATCAATTCCTTGTACAAGGAGGTGATGTGGTCAGAATCACACTCGACCACCAGATTTTTACCCAATTTAAGAGGCTGGGTGGACCCCGGGAGGGCTCTAAGAACCCACAGGAGTCGACTCACGGCTACAGTGTAACATAAAACGATTTTCTTTCCAGCCGGATTCGAACTCGGGTCCTTAGAGTTAGTAGCCACGCACTTTACCCCGTGGCTACCGCGCTCCCAATATAAATAGATAAACATAATATAAATATTAATACAGAAATAAATAATAAAATGCACTTTGTGGAACCCATATCAGTCTATCACCAGCACCTCCTAGTACTATCTGAAATTGTTCCACAAGATGTCACAAGAAACTAGAGGCCTCTTTTTTACTTATAAGAATTGATTAAAACAATGTACCACGTTCTATTAGAAATTTCACAGTTAGCCGGGCTGGAGAGAAAATAAATATGAATTTTTTTTATTTATTTATTGAAATTTACAACTGTATATGAAAACCACCCAATAGTGTTACTTCAACCTTTGATTTAAATTAGAAAATCGGGTGGCCATCTTCTTTTCAGACACCTCCGAGGATTGTCAGGGTTTTTAAAGTACAATTCAAATGGTTTTGTATAAACTTAACACTTAAAAAAAATGTGTGAACATACAATTGTATTCGTCTCTCCTCAATATACGCCCAACTGTGTTCTTCACTGACTCCTCATTGTCAAAATTTAAGTAATATTTCAATTCGTACATGGCGAATCTTACTAAAATATTATAAATTTAACTCAAAAAACATAAAAATAGACTGGGTAAGGATTTTGAATAATTACATAAATTAATTAACATATCTGCAACGAATGGGATATTGAGAACGTAGGATGAGTTTATTTATAATTTATTCGTAATTAGGAGCATCAAGTAATGAAGGATTTTAAATTGGAAAGATTGGATAATGGAGGAATTGGCCGGAAAGCTCAATTCCGTATGCTGGGGCTAAAGACTTGTCCTAGGGCCACCCTTACACTATGCCCAGAATAAGCTGAGTTCTTCGGATAATTTATTTGGGTATTAACAATTGCGTTTGGTAGAGGGTGAAAACAGATAAATGATAAATTGAAATAAAGGATTTACTGCTTTACTGTAACAAAGTAAGATAAGCACTGTTGTATTTATGAATAGTTAGTTTTGTACTTGCAACTGTCAATAAATGTTTCATAACACTGTTTGATATATTAGGTGAAATATACACTATGTTTTCTGATAGACACAAAACTGTTAAGGTGAAAAGGAAGTAAGATCACCATCACACTATTATCTCAAATCCAAAGAGGTTATACTGCAGTAGTTAGGCATTACCTCTGCTAGCAACAGCTCACTTAGAGATTCTTAGACTGCTGAAATACGGTGGGTTCGGAATTTATAGTTTAGAATTAATAGAATTGGGGTAATGGAATAAAAGTGGCCTAAACACCGTATGTCCAAGTAGGTCAGATTATCACAGAGTTTTTTGTAGTTGTCGGGGTTGTCTCTGGTCTTAGGCGACTTCTCCAGCCTGAGTAGGGATAAAAGACCGGTTCTGGCCCACCTCAATGAGCCTTTTTGGACTTTGGACCCTAGCCTCGAACCAGCCTTAACCACGTGTCCTTGGACTTTGGACCCTAGCCTCGAACCAGCCTTAACCACTCTCGTGTCCTTGGACTTTGGACCATGGCCTCGAACCAGCCTTAACCACTAGTCACGTGACCTATGGGGGGGGGTTAAATTTAAATTTTTACTTCGACCTACACTTAACCA
>NW_027113795.1:63627-64961 GCF_000696795.3 Halyomorpha halys | reverse complement strand
AGTCCAAGGACACGTGGTTAAGGCTGGTTCGAGGCTAGGGTCCAAAGTCCAAAAAGGCTCATTGAGGTGGGCCAGAACCGGTCTTTTATCCCTACTAGCCTGATATCCACTTTACAGAAGGGCCACGACAAGGGGTATTCATTATAGGTTAGGAACGGCCGTGCCAGAGGATGAGACCTGGACACTGACTAGGTAGAGGAGTTACAGGTGAGAGAGTCTGAGGCAGAGTAACAGTTCTAGTTGCCGAGATGAAGCGGGCGGACTAGAACTGTCATGATAGGAGTCAGCTTACTAGTTGCCGAGATGAAGCGGACGGACCAATAAGCTGATGAGACTAGGTGCAGCTCTAGTTGCCGAGATGAAGCGGACGGACTAGAGCCGGGGAGAGACGGGAAATTACACTGGTTGCCGAGGTGAAGCGGACGGACCAGTGTAACCGTTAAGGAATAGGTTACAATCTTAGTTGCAGAGATGAAGCGGGCAGACTAAGATTGCTGGAGAGAAGGAGAGGAGATAGGCCATCGTCTTAGGTGTGCGTACAGAAATAACAATTTTTGCGAGCATAGATTGGCAATAAACTTCTCTATCTCAAGCTGGGTAAACGCCACCTGTGCCATGACTAGACCCAGGAAAGGAGGCGGATCTACTATCAAATTTAGGGGATTTAGAGTCCCTTATTTATAGGCCTAGTCCATGCGGCTGTGACCGAGAAGCGGTCGGTACAGGTCTGCTTGAGATAGGTTCATGCATTGCATTGTTATCATTTATTATTCATTGTACAGATATTGCTAAGTAGTATGTACAGAAATTATTAATATATAAAAATAACAATGTGTTTTTTACAAAATTAAGTAATATGTAAATTTGAGAGCTTCGGTGAGGGTCGAGGTGCAGCGCTCTGGCGAGTAGTGATCAAAACGCTTGCTCCCTCTCGCTACATAGTAAATGGGCAGTTTAGAATGTTTCTTCAAGTAACTGTTATAGTAATCGGAATCTACGAGTAGTTTCTTGTCTTTTCAGTTCAGTATGATTCCAAGTAAGTATTTTGTCAAGATGGAGTCCTAAGTAGGGAATCAGTAAAACGGTTAAGCAGGCTAGTTTACAAGAGTAAAGGTGTTCTTATTTATTTTGATGAACCAGGAGTGACAATGGATAGAAAGTATATTTCAATGGATAAGGCTAGAAAAGTGACAATAACCTGCAGAAAAAAAAATTGAAGTTCCCCAAATTATTGACCTTAATCCGGTTGGACATATTGGACATATATACTGGAACACTCCATATGTATACGAATATATACTGCATGTGTATGTATATATATATATATATATATA
>NW_027113795.1:53816-61652 GCF_000696795.3 Halyomorpha halys | reverse complement strand
ATATATATTTATAAAGGGATTTAAGTGACTTGTTGCTGAGGTATTAGAGCGACTAGACGAGGAAGACAGACGACGGCGGGGTAATATTAAAGCATCAGTCAAGGAGGAGACACTGATTAAGAGAGAGGGGCCTTTTATTAATGCCAACAGCTGGGCGGTATTACAGGCCAAGGTTCAGCTTCGATAATATATAGTCTCTGTCCCTCATCTGTCATATCTTTTCTCCTTCCTATACTCTTTTATCAATCTCCACTATACACCTTATCAATTCACTACCAGTATATAATAGGAGTATTCATGATGCTGTGTTAAATATTAAATGTTTTACCATGTTAAATGTTATAACTATAAGATTGTGAGCAGCCCTATTTAAAGTCATGTTAAACGTATAATGCATAAGAGCCCCTAGCGGATTTTCTCAGCAACTTGTTGTATAAGCCTTTATGTTTATAACCTTCCTTCCAGACCTTCATGTTATTGTTTACATCAGTTTTGATTTAAGTAATTAATTACAACATGCCTAGAGTGAGTGAAAAGTGGAATTTGTGTGAAAGTTTAGCTTATGAAATGAAATGAAAAAATAACTTTATTCTGGGACATATGTACTCTAAGAATAATTACATGGTATAGTGAGATTTTTATCTGGCGAGCGTTTACAAATTTTCAGATAGTAGAATGAAATTACATTGTTTTTTTTTACTGTTTTTTTTTTCTCAAATGTAATAAAATTATCCATTCTGGTTTAATAACAGAGATATGAATACCACAAACACACGAAAAACTGAGCTGTCACAACAACAAAAATGGTGGCGATCTCAACTGGTCTATTGTGTGACGTCATTCTGCATTTAACAGACCAAGTAACAGACTCTCAGCCATGTTAAATGTTATTTCGTTTTACCACGGTAAAAGAAGGCAATTTTTTCGATTTAACATGAGTTTTTCCATTTAACACGCTTTAACATGTTAAACCAAAGATCATGAATACCCCTACCATATGACCTGTGGTTTTCAGGCTGTGCTAAAATACCTTTCTAGATGAATTATTGCCTTGCTCTTTCTACAGGATAGCTAACTCATACCATAACCATAGTCATGGGGAATAAAAATGGTGGATGTTCCGAATATACAAAAATTCAGTTTAGAGATCTTTTATGTAGAAAAAATATGTCTTGTTTCCTTTCAGTAAATGGTTCACTTTTTACCTAGACAGTAAAAAGGCTACAGTTATTGTTGATTGTTGCTTAAAGGCGTAAAACCCTCTGGTCACCAGCGCCCATGGTATGATAAAAGTAAAAAAAATAACAATAAAAAATAAATAAAATTAATAAATAAAAAAAATTAAAATCGAAGAGGAGTTTTAATTTAGAAAAAAGGCGAGGTGTTTTTAAAAATTCAAACAGTAATGTAATTTTAGCTTCCTCGTCTGTGAGAGCTTCTGATAAATTTGGGCTACAGTAAACTTAGTTCAAAGAATTTAAGATGCACGCCCTCTGAACTATATTATTATTTCAGAAAAAACCTTAAATTTTTCTCTCATTTTTTCATTTCGAGCTCTATATCTCTAACTACCTTCAACACTAAAAAACCTAATAGACATCTGTACGTCTAATAGTTCACGAGATATATTGTTTCGTAAAGCAAACCGATAGTGACCTTAACATCGGTTTGTTTTACGAAACTGATTTTTACTTGAATATGTTAAATTTATATTAATTAATGTTGTATTTTGCTTCAGCCTTTAAATCACCTACCATTGTATTTCTAATAAATGTATGTAACAACAGTGTGGGTGTTGAAATTAAAATAAATTATTGTAAAAAGAGGTACATGCTACCTACTCACCTTGCAGCCTCTTTGGATTGTTAATAGAGAATACCTCTGCACAGAGTATAATGTTACTTTCTTTTCTTCGTCAAGCTACAGTATTTATTTTTTATTTACGAGGGTAAGTCAATTATTATTCGCAATATAGTTATAAAATTGTATTATTACCAAATAGGAAACTTGCAAGTACACCATTTTTCGACATATCTCTTGCTTTTCAGCGCACTTGGTCCATTGTATAAGCTTCATGATGTCCTAAAAAAAAGAGGTTTTCGGTTGAGCTGCGAGCCAAGAATGCACCGCTTTTTTCATTGCTTTGTCCAAGGTAAATCGATCAGCGATCTTAAAATCAATAGCATTATAATATTAACTTGACTGAAAATGTGTGATGGGATCCTCATACATTAAAAATCGGAAATAGTAAAAAATAAGTAAATTAAAAAAAAATCTAAATGTTGTTCTATTAAATATTTATTCAAATAATTTTGTATTCGACTAATTTTTTATTCCATTGAAATAATGTCTCAAATATTCGAATACAAATGTATTCGGATTTCTTAGTCGTATTTTTATTTGAGTATAAGATTATTCGTTTAAAAAAATTCACGAATACAAATTGAGAATAAAAATGCATGCTCGTGAATCAAATTCATTTCGCTTAACTCTGGTGAAGAACACAAATAAGCAAAAACTTATTTATTAGTGCCAACGTTTCGGCCAAAATTTCCGACCTTCATCAGGGCTCAGAACAAAAAACAAGATAACAACCATAATGAATAAAAGGAATTACAGAATATTATGCATATAAATGATTGACCGTATTTTTCAAATTATGAAGATGATAGGGAGTGTCGTGAAAAGGAAACAAAAAATAGATATACAACTATTTATTTGCCTACGTTTTGCCCCACTTTGTAGAGCTAAGCATTGAATTGAAGTAGTTTTCCAGTTTGCAATTTTAATAAGTTAATTAGCAGTTAAATAAATGCAAAATTCTATTTTTTTTCAGATTGATTTTTTGTTTAACAGTTCCCTTTCATAACTTCAGATGATAACTCAAGTATTTATTATTTACTTATAATTATATGTCATGTATCATATAAAATCGTAATTATATTTACTTATGTAATCATGCAAGTATTATGTATGCTATGAATCAATTGAGGGCAGGAACTAGTCAACTTTGTTATTATATGGGATTAACCCTAGGCAAGACTTTGCCTTATCCTTTGGCGCCAAGTCCTGCTTTAATTAAAGACCAATTAGAAGTATCTGTCAATACTAATGCAGAGTTAATTGCTCTAACCACTTTTGTCGTAATGAACGTTCTTTAAACTTCGGATCTGGGCTCTCTTTTTAAAACATTTTGATAAAACGTAGCTTTCATTTCTCATTAAATATCTTGAAATATGGAATGAATAGAATATATATGATAAACATATTGGAATAGATCTCAAAGAACCTATGTATCATTATTATTGAAATTTGTGGAATGTTTGATTCAAAACGGAGATAACTATAAAACAGGTTTATATATAGGATATATTTGTGTGAAGCATGCCCTCAACCGAATTGCCGGACAAACTTCACTTTTGGTTGGCTGGTTGGGTTGGAGTGGACTGTATAATTGAAAATGAACATGATTAAATGAAAAATAAAATTTTATTGTTTAAGTTACAAATGGTGTAGTGGGTGGCCGAAAGAAAACATTTATGTTTAGATGGTTAGTAAATTTTGAAGGCTGGGCTATGGAATTGTAGATAATGAGGTGGTTGATGATGATTACTATGTGGTGGTGAATGTTAATTATTGCCGTGTGGACTTACTTCTTTTTTCCTCCCTCCGCATTTCTAAGCCTCTCTCCTCTCTGCTTCTGGGAACAACTCCGAGAGTTCTACTCACTCTTGGTAGATTCCTGATGAGAGACAAAAAGAAATGATGCACTGCTTCTCTGGCTGAAGACATGATGTCTCTCTTCTCACCTTAGTCTGGGTTGCTTCTCTTGCCACCGAGAGCGCTGAAGGAGGTGAACTTTGGCTGTTGGCCACATGGGACGCTAATCCTATATAGCCTTTCCGATTCAACCTTAGTTGGTAGGTTACCCGGAACAATATTTCCACTAAGACTTTTTTTTTTCAAATAAGGCTAAATCCATATTGTGTAAATTTTCGTTTAGAAATATGCTACTTCTAAGAAAACTATTATAATAAACTACTTCGTGGTTCGTATAAATTTAATTTAAGTGTTAATAGAGCTCTGTACATCACAAAATCCGTCACGATTATCCACATTGATCTTTGGACTATATGACAAATGTTGTTTTTCCAGGAGATATAGTTGATTATTTTAGACTTTAACAACAACAACAACCAAACTCAAACCTACGCAAGGATAGCAATGCTATATTCTATTCTAAATATAAAATCCAAATTAAAACCAGAAACAGCTATTCTTGTTTTAAAACAATTCTCAGGCTACAAATAGAGACAATAGAGGAATACATCAAGAAAAGATTCATAAAGTTCCACTTCCATGTGCCTACAGTTAAAGGAGCAGTGACCTATAACTACAACATGAGGGATGAAACCCAAGTTGTTGCTTGTTATAAATTATATATTTATCAGTTCAGTTTTTTTCACTCTAAAATTTTATTTTATATTAATTTCTTTTTTTTTCTCTTTATCTTTCTTAAATTCACTTTCTTTTTTCCATTAGAAGTCAATTATTAATTTTGTTAAATCCATTGTTTTTGTTATTAACTTTATTTTTATCTTTTATTAAGAATTATTATTTTAATCTATTTATTTTATCTTAATTTTTTTATTTATAACATTGTATAAGGTTAGTGGTGTCTTTTGTATGAGACTAAACCTCCCATAATCGATTGTTAAAAGAAAATGTACCTCTTATATTAACCATGTAAGGCCCACAAGGGCGGATCCGGTATTAAATAAATAAATAAAATATACTTTAACACTTTCTTAGCTATTACCTGAAATATTCATATGCCCGGACTAAAATAAAGGTTTTGGCTCAAATTTTAAACTATATGCAAAACATTTTTAACGATACTCGCAGTGTTGAAGAGAAATTCCTTCTGTTCTTCTAATATGTTTCAGGGAGCTTCAAATCCTCGACTGAGAGGTTGGTATCGTCAGAGATGAGTCCGTTGCAAGATATTACCACAGGATATACCTTTGTGCCCATCTCTAAAGTTTCCGAAGTCCTTGGCTTAAATCTTAATACTTCCTAATCTTTTCTGATATTCTGGAAGATTATTGATTGACCGTGTGTATAGATGAATGGAATATGGTCCGGGTGCGGTCAAAAACTCAGTCATTGACTGCCGTCAAAACAGTCCTGACGAAGCCCTGCAACGTGGGGCAAAACGTTGGCTCAATAAAAGAGTATAATTATTTACTATTTGTGTTGTTTTTTTTTTTTACCGCACCCGGACCATATTCCATTCATTTTTCTGATATACATTTTAGATGTAGTCCCTGTTTGGGTCGACTATTATTATTATTATTATTATTATTTAAATTAAAATTAATTATCTTATGGACTATATTAATTATATCATGAATATAAATACATAATTAATTTAGTCATGTATCATAAATAATGAATGTATGAATAAATAAATAATAATTAACAACATGATTAATAAAAAAAGTGTATAATATTATATAGCATATATGCGAATTGATAATTGAACCTTGTTTTGAAGTGAGTAAGGCACTGCGCTACTAACTCCAATGACCGTGGTTCGAATCGGGCTGTGCACATAATTATTTTCCATATATGTATATATAGTTGACCGTAAAAATTGATGTATAGGAAGATGGTCAGGGTTGCGGTCAAAGGAGAAACAAAAATAGTTCACAACTATTTATTTTCCGACGTTTCGCCCTACTTTGTAGGGCTTCATCAGAGCTAAAAAAAGATACAAAATGATACAATGATAAGAATAAAAATACAAAGATAAGATACAATGATAAGAATAGAAATATAATAATATTTTTTTATAAAAATAGTTGTAAACTATTTTTGTTTCTCCTTTGATCGCAACCCTGACCATCTTCCTATACATACAAATAATTATTTTCCGTTTCACTCTAGCCGCGAGTCAGCCCTGTGCGTTCGGGATCCATCCGGGGTCACCCAGCCTCATAGAGTGGGTACACTTAATTGGGTAAAATCTAGTGGTCGAGCGTGATTCTGACCAAATCACCTCCTTGCACAACAGTTGGTCTTGTAAAAGTACTATCTTACAAAGTACTGCATGCAAGAGTACATAAAGCATGTAATAGTGTTGTTGCGGTACTTTTTTACTTGAACCTGGTTTTAACAATTATTTAGTTATTTATGACTAAACATGTTTTTCCAAGATGGTAACCAAAGAAGTCGTTTTATGACAATTACAAATGTATCTTTCATAATGCATAAATATAATAAAAAGATAAGATTAATGAAATTTACTGGGTTTAAGATGTATGTTGAAATAAGAAAATTCTCTGTATAATAAAATTATATTAGTATAAAAAAAAATTAGTATATTTTACAGAATTGAAATAAATCAATGAATTTTAGTAGTACTGTCAACGATAAGTAGAAAACCTACTGACGTTAATAAGGTGGTGGTAAGACTATCTATATAACCTGGAAGGATATGCTTTAAAACTTTGTTGGCAACCTCTTAATCTAGTTTAGGTGGAGTTATCGGGGATAAAAACAAAGGAAAAAAGGGACTCATATATCCACTAGTCAATTGAGGCCAATATGACACCCATTACGGGACTGCTCTATCCCAGCAACATTTCTTCAGGCTATATGGAAGGATCCTGTTGCCAACGCATCGATCGAATGTGCTCCACAACTTTATTTCTTGACTGAAAGGAAAATACTTCACTTTTTTTAAAATACAATCTTCCACACACAAATGTAATGAGTACTAAATCTGTAAATATTCAACTATACAAATTATAGATACATAACCCCAGCATAGATAAATACCCTAAGTCATCATTGCTGCTTGAATTATGTAATTACTTTTTATTTTAAAATACAGTATTAAATAAACATTGAAAAAAAACTTCTTACAAATTAAGAAGAACTTAACTGAAGGCTAAGAACTATATATATAAATACACGTAAGCAGACTATTAAGGGGGTGGTGGGGGAGGATATTGTCTCATCGAATTTTATGTAGGTAAGAGCTGGGGGCATAATTAGTTGGATATCTTAAAATTATTGAGAGGAGGTTGTAGGAGAGCCAATGCATTTTAAACAAGCGGGAATCATATCCAATGAGAGAGAAATGCTTTATTTTGCAATATTGCCGGAATACGTTGGGTTATTATACCACACAGCGTATCCATTTATGACTGGGCATATATACACTACCATACATTAACATTTTCCTTTTTCAAACAATAATCACCAATAAACTAAATAATATATATTTTTCTTTCATAACGATTTGGCTTTGTGCGAGAAGAAAAAGGAGATATATTTATATCCTTTTTCTCCTCTTACAAAGCCAAATTACAATTTACCTATTCATTCAATATGCTAAAATGAGGAAGAAGTAGGTTAATTAATTAATTATATATTGAGTCCTAAAAAGCTATTATTATGATTGGATTATTTTCGAAAGGCTATTTGTGTGTTTACCAGTTTACCAATCAAATACCTTTATATTTATAAAATGTTGTTACCATTAATTATATAGTATAATAAAGGGTGGTATATTGAGTTACATAATAGTATTTAAACTACATAATGAGATTAACTATTTATTTACAATTTATAACTATAATTAAAATGATTCAGATAAAGGTTGCCATAAAATATTTTTTTTTAATTATTTATTTAATGTAATTTACAACTGTACAAAATAATACAATAGGTAAAATATGTTGTATGTTTCATATACACTTGAAAATCTTGGGAAGGAACCACCCATTGGTGGTACTTCAAACATTAATTTAAATTAGAAGGTCCCGT
>NW_027113795.1:47295-52916 GCF_000696795.3 Halyomorpha halys | reverse complement strand
ACCTGGATGCCAAACTCGATCTAAATCCCTTTCAACATCGAGGTAGACTCCCGTGCAGTACATACCGCACTCCAATGTGAAAGATATGACATCAACCACTCGATGACTCTGTTGTATCGTAGAATGAAATGTTCTAAATCCAAAGTGGTGGTCAGGAATAACATGATATGAGTCAAGGATTGGACAGATGCGTTTTAATAAAAGTTTTTCTAGGATTTTGCCCATAATGGGCAGGAGTGAAATAGGACGCCATAAAATATAGATTATTACATTATACTTGCCATAAAACAAAAAATAAATAAATAAAATAATCCTAGCTAAACGTAATTAAATTTATTAATGATAAAGCAATTAGTTTGGTTAAAGGCTACAACTAATATAGTAACCTTCTTAAAATTTTTAGTACGGGAATTAATTAAGTTAATTAATTAACTTTGCCAGTAGGCGGGCTTAGCCGTGTCCATACGAGTTGGTCGTTAGATTTGTATCCAACTCACCCAGTGACAAAATTTTAAGACCGGTTTAAATATTAGAATTGGTAGTAAGAATAAAGGTAAAGTGTTTTCAGATAAGGCATACGTTAAATTGAATAGTTCGGATTAATAAAAGCCAGATACATAGAATTCCACTGAAAAAAGGGGCATTGGAGAGACAGTCAAGAGGCAGGCTTAGAGGATGCACTTCGACCAGACGAAGTCGTGAGAAGGGCCACGAGACCTGGACATCCTTTATGAACCAGACGACATCTACGGCACTACATCCCACGGCATCAGCAGCTATAAGTATAAATTAACCAATAAGTAATAATGTAATAATTTATATTTTATGGCAACCTTTATCTGAATCATTTGAATCATTTTCATTATAGTAATAAATTGTAAATAAATAGTTAATCTCTTTATGTAGTTTATATACTATTATATAACCCAATATTTTTATTATACTATATAATTAATGGTAACAACATTTTATAAATATAAAGGTATTTGATTGGTAAACTGGTAAACACACAAATAGCCTTTGGAAAAGAATCCAATGATAATAATAGTTTTTTAGGACCCAATATATAATCAATTAATTAACTTATTTTGGATAATTGCCTTCAGCGATTATCGTGGCATCCCGATTAAATCTCAAGGAAATACATAACAGGTGCTAGATGTTGGAACATTGACCTGGTGTTTGAGGTCGCCATCTCGGTCTTCTCTTCACTGGCCTCACCTCCAGTGTTTCGTCCTCTTTAGAGTTTCCAGCACTGAGCTTATATTTAGCTCCTTCCTGACCCTTCGGACACGCTCTCTCCGCGTTTTTCTCATAATTCTTCTGAGAAACGTTATCTCTGTGGCAGTAACACGGTTTTGTTACCTCTCATTCAGGATCAGCTCTCAGCTCCATAAAGAAGTATCTGGAAGAATACAGACTTGAACAGCTGAAACTACTCATCCTACCCTACCTGTTTTTTCCCGATAACTTTATTTCCATTACAATCGGTATAGATCTGTTAGTTAGTAATAAAAAAATAGTTAGTTAATTAATTTTTAGAAATCTATATCTCAGGAAATATGTGACGTACAGATGTCTACTAACACCCAAATTAAAGCTAGTTTAAGGAGCTATACATTAGTTTATGACATAGGAGTAGTAGTTTTCATGAAATTTGCTAAAATAAATTGGTTTATAGTTGCTCGGACAAATTTTCATTTGCCAAATTTATATTCATATGTGAATATCATAAAAACTACTACCTCTACGAAGATAAGTGTTATAAACTACTTTATAGTAAATTAAATTTCTTTTATTTTGATTGTTGGCTGACATTTGTGCGTCTTATGGATCTAGAGAAATATTTTATAGTAAATTTAACAAGCTCTAAGTGCTGGCAGACATCTGTACGCCCAATGGTTACTGAAATAAAGTTTTTCATAAATCTAACTTATTGTCCGAAGAACAATAAATAAATTTATTTTAGCAAATATCATGAAAACTAAGGTAAAGGTCATAAATTACTTTATAGTACATTAAACTAGCTTTAATTTGATTGCTATCTACATCTATACGTCACATTGTTCCTGAGATATAGACTTCTCAAAATAAATTAACTAACTACTGATATTTCAGTACATTTTAATGAAATTTTGCTTTTAAAAAAATTTCTCGAGAACTATCAGACGTATATATCTCTATTAGAGCTAATATTTCAGAAAATTGACTCTTCTTTAAATAATGTTCTCTTAGACTTTCTAGTTTTGTTGGTATTTTTTAAGATATAGAGCTCCGAATGAAAAATTAATGTTTTGAAACAGCCACCAATTTTTATTCCCCCTACCTATATTTGGCAGACTCATTAGTTTTGACTAGTAATTATACATAGTTTGCATTAAAGTAATAAAAAATAGGGGTGAGATAACTGCCTTTTTTTCTTTCTGGCTCTTGTTCAATGTTTGCTCCACAAATTTCTGAACATATTAGCCCTGGACGAACTTCTTACCTTCAGTAGTGATAAAGTTGAAACCTATAATTTGGTCATGGAGACAAAGGAAAGGTCATTTAATCTGGTCCCAAAGCAATCAGTTAGGTCAGCCATAATATGCCACGTGTTCTTAGGATCAATTATATAATTTATTACAACAGTCGTTGAATACCTTTAACACTAATAACGCCTGTCAACTTCTATACCTCAAAAATTTTATTTGTGATAATCGTTTTATCATAAACTAACAAATACTTTTATAGATTTCAAACAAGTCACCCTCTGAACTTTATTTTAGGAGAACAAATCTTTTTTTTTTTTAAATAAGAAAATAAAAATGATTCTTGAATCTTTAAATATTGATAATTATGTACCTACTTATCCAGTAAAAATTATGAAGAAGCTTTACTTGCCTATGAACTTGGCAGACGATTTTCAACTTCCTAACTACCAAATCTTTACTATTTCAAAATTTACTCGCCCGATTTATCCCTAATTTGGGTGGAAGTAAAGAATTAGTGACGTTATAGTTTAGTATACGTTTTAGCAAATTCTCTCTCTTAATACATATGCGCAAACGTATCTTCCTTTACATAAAAATATTTCGAAATATGGCTTCTCCGATATGTTATAGATATAAACCTGAAATTATAATATTTAGAAGAGTTCTTAATCCCAATGCAGATTGAATGTCAGTCCAACTCAGTTAAAGAAATATTTTCAGAAGGAAACTGCTAATTCAATACATTCTATACTCCTCTTGGATATTATCTGTTAGAAATGTGCGCAGATAGGAAGTGATTTTGACGCGTCTTTGTATTGGTAATACGCGCCCGACTCAGGGTTAT
Source organism: Halyomorpha halys (assembly GCF_000696795.3). Taxonomy (NCBI): domain Eukaryota; kingdom Metazoa; phylum Arthropoda; class Insecta; order Hemiptera; family Pentatomidae; genus Halyomorpha; species Halyomorpha halys. Next base: position 49,598 of record NW_027113795.1, on the reverse strand, counting down.
TATGGCCCGGGTGGGGACCTGTATGCCAGACTTCCAGAACCCAACTTACCTTAAAACAATTTTAATTGATTGCCAAGCTTACCTCTCAAGTCTGTATATGATTTAGCAGCAGACCTCCATTCCATTCAGCATGATGACAATTTCAAACCTACAGTCTACACTGTTAATAAACTTTTTGAATTTTTCAATCATTCTTAACTTTACTATAAAATTTAATAAGACTTTGCCACGGGTTCCCATAGTTACACAATTCAATATACTAAATTAAGGCAATAATAACCCTAGCTAAAGGGTGTTTGGTTCCTTAAAGTAATATAAAAAAAGATAGTCAGGATGTGGTCAGGAGAAAAAAAATAATAGTTACAAACTATTTATTTTCTGACGATTGCCCCACATTATAGAGAGCTTTACCAAGTCTAAAAAACAAAAGTATAACATCAGCCATGATACCCCTTATGACATATATATTACCTTTTAAACTTCCTTAAAAAACAATTATTTATGTAGTTAAATTTCCAGAAAACGTAATTTTTCCAAAACATAATGGATATGTTACAAAAATAATATTAGAAATTATACAAAAATAATATAGAAACAAGGCTGACCAATATAGTCGGTAGACTTTCTCAATGACCATAGTTATTTTGCAGGATCAGTACTGCTCCAGTTTCAAAATTAAATAGAAATGTAATCTAACTAGATTACACATTCTGTTAGACCTCTCCGCTCGCTTCCTCCCCCTCTCGCTAGGTTAAAATTTAACGCTCCCGTGAGTCGAGGAACCGGATCCAATTAGCATAACCCTTCCAGTAGACAAAACCTCTCCAGGAAAAAAAAAATTGGCAAAACTCATGGAGGACAGCAGTCCATATCCAAATAACCGATAGGTAAAATGATTCCGGAAAATCGTAAAGTTTCTCAAATTTGCCTACAATCATTTCTGTTTAATTTTAAATCATTTATAATTTCAATTATACCAAGAGCATGTATAGAAAAATGTAATTGTTTCACACACTTATCATTCATTTCGATCATGGTAGATGAGGAAAAAAATATACATACAGCTAAATGTAAGTGTTGAAATCAAATACATAAATTGTTATCCCACCTCAATTCGACATTGTCAGCTTGTCGGAAAGCTTAACTAAAAAATAAATAAACGATGGCTCGGATAAAAACATTTACTTGTAAATTAAATGAAATTAAATTGAAAACAAAGATAAACATTCCAAATAATATAGAACCCAATTAAAAATATAATAAAAAAAATACTTCTTTTGACGCAAATTACAATTAAAAAAATTGCTAATTTCAAATTTTTATGAAGCGATGAACTCCGATGGGTCGGTTGAACGTTGGTACGATTAAATAAGTCCCATAAACATTTGTTTTTTAAGTTGACCGCACAGGCAACCATCTTCTCCTCGTATAGTCATCAACAGTCAACTATCTCTAATAATTACGTAAGTATAACTGAATAAATATGGATATTAGACTACAATGACAACATATATAAAAATTATTATTGTTTTCGTAATTTATAGTGCTTAATATACGAGTATAACAGAGTAACTATTTAATGATTATTAAAATTCCTGGAAACTTTACGTGATACAGTGTAATAGAATATTTTTTTTTTGGATTCCAAAGAATTGGACAAGTAAAACTATAATCAGGTATTCTGTTACTCATTTAGGAAAAAATTCCATTTATTTCAAGAAATTTTGCACTTGAAAATGAGTTAAACAATACCTGTCAACTGTCATAATCTGTGGCACATGAATCTTCATATTCCTGCTCTCTTTTAAAATGGACGGTGACGTTTAGGTACATAACAATAAAATTTGTTTTTTCCTTTCAGCCTGACAGGCATTGCTACCAATCATCTCCTTTTATTAATAACATATTTATTTACAAACTTAGATATAGCGGGAACCATTTAATTTAATAGGGAACAATTTTTATTTATACCTTGGTGCAGCCGAGCACTCGGTTGATCCAGCAGCATTTAGGTTCAGCCCTCCTGATATCATTCTGCGTATGTTTCTTCGCCAACATCTTCTATCGGTGGCACACTGACTCTGGATGGTCGAGCCCTTCCTAATGTAAAGTGCGTTGGGCCGACCACCTCCTTCCACCCGTAGAACCTCTTGAAAAGGAAATAGTTCTCCTCCTCCATCAAGTCCGACTTGGCGAGGGAGAATATCCCGGTTTTCTTTGACGACTTGGTACGGCGTCCTACCATAGATTGCACCAATACCACGTGCTCTGCTGTTTCTGGGTCTACGAGCCCAATAACCAGG
>NW_027113795.1:31286-47069 GCF_000696795.3 Halyomorpha halys | reverse complement strand
TTCTTTTCTTTTTAATTAAAAACGACTAATGTAACCTGGTTTCCTTGTATTTTTAAACTTCAAATCGGGCATATGGTTGTAGCCACCTCACAGAACACCACCGCTAAAACCATTACCGGCCATCCTGGCGCTATCCAGCTGTTAACTATGATTCTCACACAAACATAATAGCCATATAATATACTGTAATATTCACAAATGTATTATTTGAATAAATAATGATTACATTACAATTTTGTTATGAACTAAAAGTTCAGGAAACCACTTTCTTATGATTAGTACATTCTAGTGCTACTTTTGAAAATATATACTGGACTTTTATTTCACTTCTCGTTTCTCTGGATCTTACTTCTATCCTATACCTATTCTTCATTTAGTAAGGATCTACAGTCAATCCTTTATGGATTGGACAGAGGAATCTGGGGTAAGCAAATTCAGGATATAGGGAGGCTTTTTTGTTTTAAATGTTCTTAGGAGGAACATTGAAAACTCAAAAAGCTACACACAAGGAATTATTTTCAAAGGAAAAGATAGGGAATCAAATTTAATTCGTCGTACCAGCTGGAGACACAAGCACATTTAAGGATTCCGCAGATGAATCTAATAAAATAATTCATTACTATCTTATCTTTCATCTTTTATCTTTTTACAATCTATCATAAACGAGCAAACCGTAACTGAAGCGGGAGAAAATTAGGGAGGTAACTAGTTAGAAGGTGACAGGTAAGAGTCAAGAAGTATTAATAACTTTTTAAGGATATAAATGGATTTTAATGTAATTTGGGAAATATAGTAATACCAGGATGCCGATAAAAAATCACTCCAAGGTTTCTAACCGAGGATATCTCTTGGTAATGGAAAAATCAGTCGGATACTTCGGTGTCCGATGTAAAGAGGTTTCCATTATATCTACTATTTATTACATGTGTTAATACCAGATATGCTCCTATATCGATAGAAAAGGTTCAGACTTTCCCGAAATTTGCATAAGAGCAGTTCGAGACTCAGGAATATTTTTCGGCATTATCGTTTCTGGTGAATAAGCATCGAGGACAAATGCCCAGTAACTGTCGGATTTTTAACCAGCCTGCATCAATACTGCGTTGCGTGTCCTCATTATTTAGCTTCCATGTTCCAGTTCCATTCAGAGTAATGGCGTGAAACCGCCTCTTCTTACCTCAAAGCCGTCCTCTGACCTATATATAATATTCAAATTAAGGTTGAACAAAAATAGCTTTGGAAGAATAACATATATGGAAGAAGAAAATTTAGAAAACAATTTTTAAAAATATTTTTTATTAACTGAAATTTACAACTGTATAAAAAAAATTACAATAAGTACATGTTATATATGTTTCAGAACCATCATGATAATCTTGGGCAGGAGCCACCAAATGGTTTTTATTTATTTAAATTAGAAGATTCCATCTTTATTTCAGACGCCTGGTAGGATTATCAAAGTTAAGGATGATATTAAGAACTAATGGGTTTGGGTGTGTAATGATTTTGGAATGAAAAGAGGTATATATATTTCAAGCCAAATCTGAAACGATTGGGATGTGAGGTCTTTATGTATGAGTTTATTTGTGACGTAATAAGGAGAATCAAGGATCTGACGGAGGATTTGTAAGATTGAAAATTGGTTAAATTTTATGGTTTGGTGGAGTCCCAAATCTCAATACCGTTTGTCCAAAATGGTCTGATTAACACAGTTTATAAGAATGTTTTGAAGGAAATGGGAAGTTCAGATCGCTTGTCTAATATGTCTTGTTATTTTTTTTATTTTTATACCAGATTGGCCTGGTTGACATAAGTTATATTATATATATTTTTTAACAGTTGATTATGAGGGGGTATAGTCATACAAATTACACCCCTAATTATATAAAATGTTCTTATTAAAAGAAAAAAAAAGAAAATAAATAGATAAGAATAATACTTCTTAATAAAAGAGGAAAGTAAAATTAATAACAAACAATAATGATATTGATACACTTAAATAAAACAAACAATTGTCTTCTAATTGTAAAAAAAAACAAGTTAATTTAAAAAAGGGAAGAGAGAAGAAAAGAGAGAAATAATAATAATAATAATAAGGAATAAATAAAATGAATAATAATAATAAGTAAATAGAGGTAGTGTGACTATGAATTAATTTTATTGCAGCAGTCTGGTCTTCGAGTTGAGGTTGAGTTTCCCAGGTTGTAGGTCACTGCTCCTTTAACTGTCGGCAATTGGGAGTGGAACATGAACCGTTTTTTGATATAATCCATTATTGACTCCATTTGTAATTCGCGATGCAATTGGCTATTTCATATGAACCAAGGAGCATTAACAAATAGCAGTTTCTTGTCGTTTCACTCTAGTTTAGGGGTTTCAAGATGGAGTCCTAACTAGCGAATCTGTTCAACCGGTGTTAGTAGGACATTAAAAAATACTATAGAACAGGAGGGTAGAACTTTACGACAGAGAGTAAAGCTAAGCTGATGTAGGATGCCATGTGTGGCTGTAGACTTTGTGATGCAGTAGTTGGGTCATACTTTACCGACAGTACACGCGTGTCTTCAGCCTATGTTATTAGGACTGTGTTTGGGTGGGTCGGGATATCAGCTGCATAAACCATAAAGAGAATGGTCCCTTGATATTGCCTTGAGAAACACCGGCCGACTGAGAAAAGAGAGATGAGTAGACTAGGTAAAAAATATTTTAAAAAAAGATTTTTCCAAGTTAGGTATAGTAAATTCATCCATAATAAAATAAATAAAATTATGAGATATACTATTAATATCTAAAGTGTTTTATTAATGATTATTTTATTTTATTTTATTTTTTTACTTCTTACTAACATTTATCGTCATAAGATTATTCATACACTATTTTGAGTGCCTCTACAAACTTCTTCTGAATATTTAGTAACTTTGCTAAAAATATTTTGTGAGCATCTCCTAAAATTTTATCGCTTTTCAGTAATTTTACTATTATATGTAAATAATTTAGAAAAGTGGTAGTTAAAATTAAAGCCAACTACAGGTAATAAAATTTATGTCAGCTGTAGTTACCATCTTGTACTAAAAGACCAAATTGCCAAAGTTGTATTCCTTTCTAAACAATCTTTAGTTAATCATATTATTTATTGTCTTTACTATATAATTATTATTTGTATGCAATTAAGAGAACCAATGTATTTTATTTTTAATAACATTTAATTTGTCAAGTTCCAAGATAAATGTCCATTTTAGATTAAATTTACTATCAGGATACTTTTTTTTTTGTTTTTTATGGATTTTATACATATAGAGTTTACTTTAAATACAAAAATGAAAGTAAATGTTGGCTAAATATGTATTATATAACACAACTAATATGTTTCTATCTAATTCTGAATTCGTTGGAATGTAGGTAATTTTTTTTCGGACCCGTTCTCTGTATTTTTCGTATCCAGTTTTGCCCCATTCCTTGTACAAGCTCATTATAGATGTTTGTGTCCTCTTGTTCTGGAGCCAGAAGTTATAGCTCCCGGGGGTACCATCTTTAGTCCGTGAGGGGGCCTTGGTAATGGTTGTGGGCGTCGACACTAACCAGAAAATGTCCTGAAATAGAGAAAAGGAACCCTGCTTTTTCTGCAGAGAACCGAAATTTGTGTTTATTATCAGGCAGAATAGAGGTTAACGTATATTTTAGATAATACAAAAACAATGTCAGAATTATATTTAAATTTTAAATATTTCTTAATCTTAATTGGTAAAATATTTTTATTATAATGATAATATCTTATTATTCTTTGTGGAAAGCGGAAAATTTAAACTTTTTATTTTCATGTTTTTATGAATATTTTTATTTTACGGTGTCTGGTTAAAATGCAATCGAACAAGATATTACAAAACCGTATTAAATTAAGTGACGCTATATCAAATAAAGACTCAAAGATTGACTTTTTATTCTATCTTTTTAAGTCGGAGACCTTAAATAATCCCAATAATATCGTAAATTCAGGGGTAGAATAGTGAGAGTGCTTACATTGTGACCTGCTCGTGCCGTCCTTCAAGTACCCCGATTGTATTTGATCAGTGTGGAATAAAGGGGTGGTTGAAAATGTGAGACCTTTTCTATCAAAAACATGCTTATATTTTCTTTATTCAAATATTAATTCCCTGAAGGGGCAACTGTGTTTAGTGTGTTAGTTTAGTAAGCATTTTGATTATATGATTTCAAAACAGAACTTAGGTGATCTCATAGCTTATCATATTGGTTTATCTGAGTGACTTTGTTGGAAGTTTCGCTGTCGCGCTCAATTCTGCGTCTGAGCATCCTTCGTCCAGGTAGACTAGTAGGCGAAATGGTGAAGACCATGTACTTCGCTTCAGGTGTCCGGAAGAACGTCTTTCTATCTCGGAGGCTGGCCAGATAGTCCTCGACTCTGGCGTGAGGGTATCAAAAAATGAGACCCCCGACCCCGACTATCAAGAAAGGAACCGAAAATATCCGATACTTAAATCCGACAGAGAGTAAACAATGAGATCTAAGCCAGTAGGGAAATAAAGGTCCTGAGGTTCACCCTTTTACGCAACATTAATTTCAGTTTCAATTGCCAGCTAAACAAGTCCCCTCCGGGAGCTAGTTAAGGAATTAGAAGTAGGAGGAAGGAATTTATCTCCCGTTTACGATGTATCAACTTGGGAATGATACAAAAAATATGGAAAAAGACCCCAAAAAAATAGCATTGGTTCAACATCAAAATAAGCATAATTTTGATTTTGAAAATGTCAAAGTCATTAATAAAGAAAATAATAATTTTAGAAGAAAAATATTAGAATCGATTTACATCTCAAAAAATATAAATTAGACAGTAAATTTCAAATCAGATTTCAAGGGACTAAACCACCATTATTCTGAAATTTTGAGTAAAATAAATATGTAATTACTATGAAATAAAAGTTGGTAAATAGATAAACGTTCAAATCCTTAAATTTTACAGATGTATATATAAGATATCTACTCTTATGAAAGCATGTATAGGTAAATATGTGAAAAAATAAAATAGAGAGGGGGTATAAATATGATTAAAAAATACACATATAATAAGAATATTTTAGTTATGGATTTTAAAAAATGTGAGGTTTGAATGTTAATTAAATTATATTGAATGTAAAAATTAATGATAAAAAAATGATTTTTAATGATAAGGTGATAACTGAGTCGTAACCTTTTGAAGGTAGGTTCTATTATAACTGATGAATATAAATGAAAAAGAGGAGATTGTTTGTATAAAAGGGTTTTTAAATTTAAGATATAAAAGGTTATGTGAGTAAGCAATCAATTTAAAAATAAAATTTTTTTAAAGTTTTTATGATGTTATTTTAATATTTAATTTATTTTAAAGATGTGACATGGGCAATTAGCCTGCAAATGAGATTAAAAACAATTTAAGGTATGGCCAAAGATATCAATAAGTAGTTAAGGAAATAATGTAGTTATTTTAAAAACAAAAACAATTTATAAGTTGTCTCCTTGAAAATGGCCGGAGGGTCGAAACGTTGGAGAGTTTTATAAGAATAAAAGTTGAGAGTAAAATGGTTCAAAATAGTGTATGTTAATGATCCTTAAGCATTTTTAATAGTCAGTTTTGGCGTGGAGATATTCTAAGCAGGGGGTAACACACAGGCAAACGTCATACCTTCTACATTTGTAAACTCTTTCCCTTTGTATTTGTAAAATCTTTATATAATATACCTGATGATCTCCATTCCATCTTGCAAGATAACAAACATACCATAGATAGACTTTTTAAGTTTCTACATCATTCCAAGCTCTACCATAAAATTTAATCAAATCCGGCCGGAAACATGAATCTGCTACAGAGATGTGTTAACCCGTCTTCGGATGGAACATACACGACTCACTTACTATCATCTCATGAAGAAGGGAGGATTAACCGATGTGTAGATGCTGCTGAAGTGATCTCGCTGTTGGGGACATTCTTACTGGGTTGCTCTGGAGTCTCACCGATTCTCTTCATGTGTGCAGGAAATGATCAGAGAAGACTCCACAACAGTAATAAATTTGTGAAGAGTAAATTGTAATTGTTAACATGCAATGGTAATTGTGATTGTAAATTTCACCTTGTAATTTCAACTGTCATTGTATGTCAAGTGTGTATGTAAATTTCTCATCTTGTAATTTCAATTGTATTTGTATTTCTACTGTATGAACATGCCAATTGCAATCGAATTTGTAAATCAAGTGTAAATGGCCCGTGTGGTCGAAACACTTAAATAAATAATAAAAAAAAAAACAAAAAAAAAACCTCTTTCCCTTCTTTTCTTTTGTTTACTGTAATCTACACACGTGAGCCGTTTTGTTTCTCCTTTAGAATCTTCTAATTTGACAGGCAAATGCAATGCCGATCGTGCTGAAAACCGTATGGGCAATTTTTCGTCCGTTATCCCTTGAACTTTGTTTATGGGAACATTGTCCAGTCCAGTTGGACACACATTTAACATGGAGATACATTTAACACAGTTGTGTTAGATGAAATATGTCAGTGCCAGCATGAATGGCATTTTTTGACTGATGCTATTGCTTTCAGTAGTGACATAGTGATATCATATGGTCCTAAAGTAGTCAGTTAGATCAAGCTTAATAGACAACAATAGGAACAAATATATAGCCGTAGAAGACTGTTTATATTATAGTCGTTAATTAATATTAATAAGAACAGCGTTTCTTAACTAATATGTTATGGAATGCGAGTGGGAGAAATCATGCACTATTGGCTGTTTCCTATTTATATAAATCTATCAAGTAAAAACTATATTACGCATTCGTCTTTCAGATTAAGGGTAGATAAATATTTTATTTTACTCATTGTTTGCACTGTCTATTGCATTTTACAATTTAACAACTTATATATGGATATTCCTAAAACCTTTGGCTTCCCGACTGTATATGATGGTCTATGTAAGTAATTTTTTTTCCCGCAAATTAGTTAAATGAGTCAATAATACAAGTCCGATAATACCAATCTATTATTTTGTTTGAGGCACAATTTATTTATTATACAACAAATATTGATATACATTGTATGAAGTGTGCCTTCAACCTAAGGCGTTACTTCACTTTTGATTAGCTAGTTGTATATTGTTTGAGGACTGTATGAAATTAATTTAATTTTTTTTAATATTTATTTATTGCTATTTACAACTGTACATTATAATACATTTAGTAAATCTGATCTAAGTTCAATTGGAGTGTTACAGCCGTGTAGAGAAACTACCCATTGGTAGCACTCTAATGACATTTTACATTAGCATCTTCTTTTCAGGCGCCTCGGAGGCTTGTCAGGAATGGAAGAGGATGCAAGATTAGAAACTAGGGGGTTTGAGTGGTTAGAGAGTTTATAACGGAAGGAGTGATATCTGGTTCGGGCTAGGTCGGTTTCATAGGGAACATTAAGGTCTTTATGTATGATTTTATTTGTGACAAAGTAAGGAGCATTGAGAATTTTGGATCGTAAGGATTGAATACGAGAGGAATTCAAGGTTTAGTGGACCCCAAAGTTCTACTCCATATGTCCAGATTGGCCTTATTACAGTCATGTACATCAGTATTTTGTAATGTGTTGGAAGTTTAGACCGTTTGTCTAGTAAGTGCTGTAATAGTCGAAATCGACGTGCAGTTTCCTGTCTTTTCAGTCTCGTGTGAAGATTCCAGATTAATCGCTTGTCCAAATGTAGTCCAAGGTAGCGGATCTGTTCGACAGGGGTAAGAGTAACATCATTAAATGAAACTCAGTAGGTTTACGAAGAAGAGTAAAGGTGATTTGGTGGGATTTGTTGGAATTTATCTTAATTCTCCAATTACGACACTAATCTTCGAGGGCTGTGATATGGGATTGGAGATTTTGTGATACAATTAATGGGTTATTATTAACAGCGAGCACACGTGGTGAGGATAGTGTTAGGATTGGTTGGAATGTCTGCTGTATAGACGGTGTAGAGGATGGGACCAAGGATACTACCTTGAGGAACACCAGCGGACTGAGAATAGAGGGATGAATAGGAACCATTGTGGTTTACTTGAAAGTAATTAAAATGTAAATTAGACACAAGCGAGCGAATTGGGAATTTATTTACCATCTAGAGGCTGGTTGAATAAGAGAGAATATGAATGTTAAATACTAAATATATTATAAATACAGGATATGAAGGGTGGCTAAAACAAAGCGTTTATAGATTAAATAAATGAATTTTGATTGGGAACTATGTAAACTTGAAAACTGTAGATTGATGGTGATGGAGGTGATGGTGCGAATCAGATATAGAAGAAAAGTGACTTACTCATGCTCTCATGCTTCCTGTTACTTGTCTTGCCTGTCCCTCTATCTACCATCTCTTCGACTACCATAGGGCTCTCCGGAAACCTCCGAATATAAGTGAATAAATAAAGAATGCATGAGGCCAAAGCTTGCTAGTGAGAGAGTACCTTTTGTCGTCCACATGGGGCGCTGGTGTTACAATCGCAAGCAGTCATATGATTAAAGTTAGAATCTTCCGTTTAAACAGAACACATAATAACTTCAATGAAGTTATGTCATTGGCCTAAGAAAATACTGGAAAATTTTAATTACCTATCAAATATTTAAAAATTTGATTCTATGATTTAACTTTTCCAATGATTTAACTTTTCCAATGATTTAACTTTTCTTCTACGAAATAAATAAATAAATTAAAAGGTATGTTGATTAAAATTTTGTTCAGTTTAGTAAGCCCATATTCAATATTTTAAATTTTAATTAATTATTTCTCACTTTGTCTTTTTTTTTTTAACCGGCACTTTCTTTTGAATGTTATTTTTTATGAATTATTCTTCGTAAAAGGAAAATTAACCGCTTTAAGTTTCAAACACAGCTTTTTATACAAAATATTAAGTTTATTCAAAGATGGATTTAATAATGTCACATAAATTTAAATTTCAATGGGTGGTTTGATTTAATTATGTCGCCCAGATTCAAATTGAAATGGGGATCCTGGATAAGAGGTCGGGAGTAAGGACGGATCAATAAAAGTAATTACCCCTCAACCAAAACAAGCTTCACGTACTGACACACCTTGGATTCATATTAAAGAAATAATTATAATTTTTTTATTTTTATAAATTTAAATTTATTTTAGAAACTTAAAATAAAAGCGAAAAAAAATAATTTCATCAAAACTAAATTTGTACAATAGTTTTAGTCTTTAATATTAATTTATTTCAACATCAAGGTCATGTCTTGAGTATTTATAAATACCAAGTCTGAATCTTCAGCAATTTTGTTTTTTGTTTTATTTTCTTACACTATCCTCACCACGGATGCCGATGGCATATGTTTATTATCAGTGAAGAATGATCCTTCCATTGTATCCTATCCCGCAGATCCCATATCACCACCCTTGAAGAATGGTGCCAATACTAATGGATTCAAATAAATTCCAATAAATCCCACCAAATCGCATTACCCCCTACGCGAAAACCCATGACCTCCTGCCCTACAGTAATCTTTAATAAAACCCTACATATTTCTGTCGAGCATATGCGTTACTTAGGACTACATCTGGACAAACGGCTGCCTTACAATCCTGCTACAAGACTGAAAAGACAGGAAATTGCTCGTCGAGTTCGACTGTTACAGCACTTACTAGACATTTACGGTCAAGTAATCCATCAGGACCTCAATGTTCCATATGTTACCGATTTGGCCAGAAGCAGATACCATTCCTTCCATGATAAACTTCCTAATCACCCAAATCCACTTGTCTCTAGCCTAGCTTCTCCTTCATTACCTAATAATCCTCCTAGGCGTCAGAAAAGAAAATGACTCATTTCTACTGGACTGAAATTGCTCATCCTTTGCTGAAATTGCTTTCTACTCATCCACTTCCTGAAGTCGTGAGAAGGGCCACGCGACCTGGACATCCCTTATGAACGAGACGGCACCTAGGGAACCACATCCCACGGCATCAGCAGCTATAAGTATAAATTAACCAATAAGTAATAATGTAATAATCTATATTTTATGGTAACCTTTATCTAAATCATTTGAATCATTTTAATCATAATAACAAATTGTAAATAAATAGTTAATTTCTTTATGTAGTTTATCTACTATTATATAACCTAATATACTACCCTTTATTATAATATATAATTAATGGTAACAACATTTTATAAATATAAAGGTATTTAATTGGTAAACTGGTAAACACACAAATAGCCTTTGGAAAAGAATCCAATCATAATACTAGTTTTTTAGGACTCATATATAATTAATTAATTAACTTAGGTTTAGATAATTGCCTTCAGCGATTATCCTGGCATCCTGATTAAATATCAAGGCAGTACATAGTAGTCCTCTGCATTTTATGTCCTATGTTAATGCATCTGTTGCAAAGGTGCCTTATATTTTAACCTACATTAACATAATTTAAACTTAATAGGATATAAGGACGAAATATTGGTTTCGAATGAAAATACGTATATCTGTTTTGGGCCAAACCTGCAACGAATGGGATATTAAGGTTTTTGTGGGTGAGTTTATTTGTAACGTAATAGGGAGCATCAAGGAGTTTACGTAGGCTTTTGGATTGTAAGGATTAAAAGCGTGAGGAGTTTTATGGTTTGGTAGAGCCCCAGAGCTCAATTCATATGTCCAAATTGGTCTGATAATCAAGAGTATAATAATTTGCTGTAGTGAATAGATGTTTAGAGCGTTTGTCAAGTAAGTGTTGAAGCAATCGAAATCTACGAGCAGTTTCTTGTCGTTTCAGTCTTGTGTGTGGATTCCAAGTAAGTCTCTTGTCAAGATGGAGTCTTAAGTATTGAATCTGTTCAGTAGGTGTTAGTTTTGACACCATTCTGCAATGGATGTTATGTGTTATGTATGTTGTCAGGACTGTGTTAGGGTGGGTGGGGATGTCAGCTGTATAAACCGTATAAAGAATGGGACCTAAGATACTACCTTGAGAAACACCGGCGGACTAAGAAAAGAGAGATGACTATGCTAGGTTATGATTTACTTCAAAGGTTCTATCAGAGAGGTAGGAGCGGATTAAAAGGAAATCTGTTGGGGGAAGGAATTGACGAAGTATATAGAGCAGACCTGGATGCCAAACTCGATCAAAAGCTTGTTCAACATTGAGGAGGACCACCGTGCTGTACATTCCACGCTCCATTTCATGTAAAATTTAAAAAGCGAAATTATACACTACCGGTGAAGTTATGTATTTACAAAACGGATGACTTGCAACATCTGAATCAGGTCTGTTGTTAACGGGAAAAGGAAATGTATAATACTTTGACCGCAGTAGACAACACATTATCCTTAATCCTTGAACAGTTCTAACACTGTTCCGAACCGAGTTTAGTACTATCCTAGCTTACAAGTTACCATCATTCTCGTTTCAACCACTTTTAAGAATTTTACACATTATTGAAATATATAATTGAATTTACTTTTGTATTATAATATTTTATATACTTAACATTTTTTACACGTTCAAAAGGATTTTTTGTTTAATTCGTTTCAAAATAGACTTATATGTTTTTAAATACATACATTTTTTATCTATATATACAATATTTTGGATTATTTCAATGTTTTACGCAGAAAATACGGTGATAAACAATAACTTCAAGAATGAGGAGAAGATGGTTGGGGGTGCGGTCAATGAAAAACACAAATAAGTACGATTAACTTATTTTAATGTGCCAACGTTTCGGCTAGAGTTTCTAGCCTTCTTCAGGGCTGTTAGCTGGAAGATCGAACGTCTAATGATTAGACGTTCGTCGAATCATTAGAAATCTAATGAGTAGAATCTAATGAGTAGACGTTTAGACGAGTTTCTAGCCCTGAAGAAGGCTAGAAACTCTAGCCGAAACGTTGGCACATTAAAATAAGTTAATCGTACTTATTTGTGTTTTTCATTGACCGCACCCCCAACCATCTTCTCCTCATTCATCATCTACGGTCAACTATCTCTCATAATTAATAACTTCAAGAGTTCTTATTCACTAATTCAGTTTAAAAAACAGTGAAACATTTATTTATCTGGTGATTGCATACATAGATGCTGGTGGCATAAGCGAGTGACGACAATGTATCACCATTGTAAAAAAAAAAAAAATATGAACTTAAAATTTGCTAGGCTAAATATTAAGTTTCATAAATTAAACAAAAGACAAAAAACAAATCGTGCTGTATGTGGTTTCCAGGGAAGCTTACAACGACTAAATGTTACTTAAGTATATTTTTTTGTTTTAAATACTTTTTTATTTATTGATAAATATTACAATCTGCCACACAGTTGTGGACAATAGGTAATAATGATGAACGATCACATTCGCACTAAGACAACATAAAATAAAAATAGATGAAGGAAAAAAAAATCTCACTTAAAATATATACAAACAGTAGAATAAACAAAATGAACATAATCAAACTATGTGTATGAAAAAAATAAGATAATGATGAAATAATATAATCTCTAGTCACATTTTAAGTATACATTTGAAACAATAAATAAAATGATCATTTGTGTTCATTCAAAAACAAGAAGATAAACAAAAATAATTAACTGTTAATTAAGTTATTTTACTAATATAATAATACTTATTATTGTTCTTCTAATTTACAGGTAAATGGACAGAATCTATTGATGACGACTTGCTCCTGTTGAGGTAAATGCAAAAAATGTTTATCATGTATTATATGAGATTAAATTGAATAAAATTATCTATTTACAATGACAAAGAATATAAATATCTCAGGACCAAGATCTCTTTTCCAATTTCTATGAGAATGTTATTATAATTTTGATGAAAATAAAAATAAAAATAAAATAAAGGAATATGATTTTTTACTATCTTTCATATAACTTTCGTCGTAGTTAAACACTTCAAATTTATTTATCTGCCTATGTATAAATATATATATTACTCCTAAAATTTAATTATACCGATCATCTTCGTTTGAGATTTTATACTAGTAAATATTTTTGAAATTAATTACTCCAAGGAAGTCTGGAAAGTAAAGAACACTATAAAATATGGAAAAAAATGTCTTATTGATATTTTACGTCTATTGTAAAATAAAATATAATATTTATAACTGTTGCACGAGCAAAGACACTGGAAATTAAACATTAAAATATGAAAATGTTGAACTTTATAATTTGTATTAATAATATAGAGAAAATATTGTTGAGGATTGAAGAAATATATGTGTTTTACATGTAAAAAGTTACAATTTATTTCGTAAGTCTGAATTAAGAATTATTTCGATTTATAACTAATCTCTTTGAAATTATTACAATCGGATTATTAGACGTACATTGTATATGTAGGATTGTATGTAATATTGATGGCATTGAATGTAAAATGAATATTTTGTAGTTTTAAGTTTTAAATTATCATCCATCAGGACCTCAATGTGCTCTATGTTGCCGATTTGGCCAGAACCAGATACCAATCCTTCCATAATAAACTTCCCAACCACCCAAACCAACTCGTTTCTAGCCTGGCTTCTACTTCACTACCTAATAATCCTCCTAGACGTCTGAAAAGAAGAAAATGGTCTCGAGATTTTCTCCTTTAGAAACGTTTTTGGAGTTCTATCAATGGGTAGATTCTCTACATGTTTTTATCATGTCATAATATCACTTACAGCAAATTTACTTGATGTGGATATATGTATACAGTTGTAAATATCAATATATAAATTATTAAAAAAAAGTTTTAAATTTAAATATTTGAATATTAGATAACTAAGTTGATTTTGAAATGTTTACAAAATCCAATTAAATTAACTTTACCCTTCGCGGAAAACGTACTGACTGCCCAACAGTATCCTTTAATAATGTTACTCTTTCCCCTGTAAAAAAGATCCGCTACCTTGGACTACATCTGAACAAACGACTAACTTGGAATCCTCACACGAGACTAAAAATACAGGAAACTGTTGGTCAATTCCGACTATTACATCACTTACTAGACAAACGGTCTAAGCTTCCAATTCATTACATAAAACTGATCTACATGACAATAATAAGGCCTATCTGGAAAAACGTAGTTGAGCTTTGGGACTTTACTAATCCTTTAAATTCCTCTCGTATCCAATCCTTACAATCCAAAATCCTTTGTAAAATCCTCTATGCTCCTTACTGGTCGGAAATAAAATCATCCATAAAGACTTTAATGTTCCATACGTAACCACTCTAGTCCAAACCAGATATCAATCCTTTCATTATAAACTCTCTGTATACATCAGGACTTGGCCGTGTCTTACTTCAGGTATTCGAGTGTATGTTAAAGTGTTAAAGTAAAATTAGTGTAGACGGTAGAGTGTTGAGACTTTTATTAATTAATATATATATTTCTTTTAAAGATCATTAAAAGTATTAGTATTAGTATTATTACCCCACTAGTTTCTATACTTGTACTACTAACTAATACTATTAGCTTCCATTATGAAACAGGGCCCAGATGCGCAGAGTGGAAAATGTTGAAAACCATGTGTCTTCGCCTTGTGCCAGAAATTAAAAAAAAGTCTGTATCGATTGCTGGCCAGCAAGTCCTCGACTCTGGCGTATGGTAGGGGCAGGCCAGGTCTTAGGGCAGGCATTACAGTCGCGGCGTCTTCGGGGTCTTCCGGTGTCCGTAGTAAGGGGTGGGGAAAATGTGACCCCCTATCCCGATTTTATACAAATTCAAAAATGAACCGAAAATATATGATTCTGTTAATCCGACATCTCAAAAGTACTCAAGATTATAACCTTGCTTCTTCTACACCTGACAATCCTCCGAGGCGTCCGAAAAGAAATTGATCAAAATCAAAATCTCCATTTTGATCTTACATCAAAATTAGATGTATTTTTTATGAATATACAGTTGCAAATAGCAAGAAATATAATATTTAGATACCACATATAATTTCTTTGGGAATTATCAAATCAGATTCTTGTTTAGCGTCTTGAAGAAACATTTATTACGAATTTTCATAAAAATATTTTACCTGCTGATTAAAACAAAATATTTCCAACAGATACAGTGTTGGATCACTAATGAAACAATTGAGACTGACACTCAAATTTAAGTGACAATCTCGTAAACCTGCTAACTGCCCTACAGTTTCGTTTAGTGATGCTTTTCTTATCCCTTGTCGAACAGATACGCTACCTTGGACTCTACATCTGAACAAACGATTAACCTGTTAACTCACACATCACTTACTAGGAAAAAGATCCAAACTTCCAACACATTACAAAAGACTGATCTACATGACTGTAACAAGGCCAATCTGGACATATGGAGTTGAGCTTTGGGCTCCATTAAACTTCCGAATTCCTCTCGTATTTAATCCTTACAATAAAAAATCCTTCGTAAAATCCACAATGCCTCTTACTTTGTCACAAATAAAATCATACATAAAGACCTTAATGTTCCCTATGTAACCGAACTGGCCGGAACAAGAAACCACTCCTTCCATTATAAACTCCCTAACCATTCAAATCACCTAGTTTCTAACCTTGCATCCTCTTCCATTCCTGACAATCCTCCGAGACACCATGCCATTAGAGTGCTGCTATGTATCGAGTTTTGGACATCCGGGATACTGTTAAGGTGTTTCGTCATCTGGTCTTGATCAGGGTATCCTTCTGGGAAGCTTTTAGCATCCTCGGATGTGAAAACATCTGTATTAAGTTTGTCACATTACCAGAGGCCCCTGAGAAAATTAGATTGACAAACCTT
>NW_027113795.1:18630-30451 GCF_000696795.3 Halyomorpha halys | reverse complement strand
CCTGTAACACTCCAATTTAACTTAGATCAGATTTACTAAATGTATTATAATGTACAGTTGTAAATAGCAATAAATAAATATTAAAAAAAAGTGTTAATTTCAAGTTTTGATGTTCACTCACTTTTGCAATTTTACTATAGCGCTATCAGCAAATCTAAATTCAGAAACAGGAAAATGAGCACAGGAAATGTAACGTGGGATGGCCTCACCCAAAAGTTGTAGTTTGAACGATTTTACTGAGAGTACTGTAGCCGAGGTTGTAAAAGCACCAACTTAGCATTCTCGTGTTTACTGTGGCTCCGATTCGAATTTGGCCTGGATGGATATACGTAGCTGACCCACGAAATGAATCTATGCCTTTCAACTCTAGCTTGAAAATGTTTGTAACGAGTAAAAACCTGTATTTCTTACTTTAAGCTAGAGAACATAAAAAGATTAAACTAAATGAAAAACAAAAATCATTTTTATTGCGTCTTGTATAATACTATAGCAGCTAAATAAAAACTAATTAAAGACTTACATTATTGGGTAACTTCTGTAAATGTTAGTGGGCCGACGATACTGACTGCTCTATATAAACACTAATTATACCTAGAAAAACATTATAAATAGTTTAGAATGATTCCAAATATATATATTTTAAAATTTTCTGTACAAAATGTATATTTGGTACATGTACAAAATTAATAAAATCCTCCATAACATGTGTGTCAACTCTTGGTACTGTAGGGATTGAGGGCAGAGTTCTGATGGTAGCTGCTCCGGCTAAGTTGCTTCATCTTGGTGTAGGTTCCTTCTTGTTCGTAGGTGATCTCCTTCTGGTTGCTGGATGGGGTTAGGGGATCTGGTACCAACTTCAGCAGAAGCTCGTCCTCCTTCATCCAGGGCACATTAAGGAGGACTTCTGGAAGGGGACGTATATCTATGTTCGGCTCCAGCATGCTTCTGATCAGATCTTTGGCTCCAGCCGATATGGTCTATAAAAAAAAATATCTTAATCTATATGTGGCCAATAGACAAGGGTGGAACTGTAAATTAAATCTTAATGAGGTGTAGATAGTTGACCATAGATTAATGATTGGAGAAGTTTGTTGGGGGGTGCGGTCAGCAGAGAACAACATAACAACAGCCGAGAAACGTCGGTATAAAATAAATAAATATGCTTTTGTTTATTTATGTTGTTTCTGCTGACCGCACCCCCCGACAAACTTCTCCCATCATTAATTAATAAATTAAATCTTGTATTATATATATAATTTTATTTCTCAAAACATAAGAAAGCTGATTGCATAGAGTAAACCATCGAAGTATACTCTAAAATCTTAAAAGGACAATCTTATCTTTTTTTTAAAATAATTTATTTATTGTTATTTACAATTGTGTACAAATATATACAACAAGTAAATTTGCTGTTGGTGACATAGTGACATGATACAAACATGTGGAGAATCTACCCACTGATAGAATTCCAATAATATTTCTAGAGGAGAAGATCTCGAGGCCATCTTCTTTTCAGACGTCTAGGAGGATTATTAGGTAATGAAGGAGAAGTCAGGTTAGAAACAAGTGGATTTGGTTGATTGAGAAGTTTATCATGGAAGGAATGGTATTTGGTTCTGGCCAAATCGGCTCAACGTCCAGATAGACCTTATAATAGTCATGTAGATCAGTCTTTTGTAATGGATTGGCAATTTAGACCGTTTGTCTAGTAAATATTGTAATAGTCGGAATCGACGAATATTTTCTTGTCTTTTTAGTCTTGTATGAGGATTCTGTAGGGCAAGAATTCATGGGTTCACGACAAAGGATAAATGTGATTTGGAGGGAATTATTGGAATTAATTTTAATCTTCCAGTTTTGGTACCATTCTTCAAGGGTGGAGATGTGGGATTGAAGGGATTGGGATACAATGTAAGGATCATTGATCACTGACAATAGACATGTGTCATCGGCATATATTGTGAGGATAGTGTTAGGATGGGTTGGGATGTCAGCTGTGAAAACTGTATAAAGGATAGGACCAAGGATACTAGGATGCGCTGTTGTGATTAATTTGAAATAATCTGTCGGAGAGATAAGAACGAATAATGAGGAATTATGTAGGCGATAGGAATTTACGGATCTTGTATAGCAGTCCTGGGTGCCAGATTCGATCAAAAGCCTGTTCTACATCAAGAGAGACTCCCGAGCAGTACATTCCAATGAAGACGAGACAACATTAACCACACGATAGCATTGCTGGATAGTGGAGTGGGATGTTCGGAATCCATACTGGTGGTTTGGGATTATGTGGTTGGAATCAAGGATAGGGTATAGGCGTTTTAAGATGATTTTCTCAAGGATTTTGGCCATGAATGGTATTTCTTTTGTTAGATATGAAATTAAATTACATTGGTGAACTTTTCACAATAGCAAATCTTATTTGCTACAACTATAGATTACTGTTTACATAATGCTACAAGTAATTATTTCATTGTGTGAATATATATATTAAATATACCTTTGATCGAAAACGGTAGTTCTTCTCTAATTGCTGTTGCAATAGTTGCGCAGCTTTGTTTTTGCTGAACGGCTTGGCAAGGTTGAGCATAACAAAGAAAACGATGCCAAGAGACCAGATGTCGCATTTTTTAGGGGAGTATGGGTGACCTCTGAGGATCTCCGGAGCAGCGTAGGAGAGGGACCCGCAATAAGTCTCACTAAGGACATCATCGCCTTGAGGATCTATCCAATACCTACGAAAAATAATTAAATTTTTAGTAATAGATATAGGACATAGTAATTGTAGTAATGAATATACGACAACTTATTTTAAGTTGTAAATTATTTTATTTTATTAATACTACTTTTTTTTTAAAAACTTATTTATCCATTCAAGTGTTTCCTGTAGCGGTTTTTTTATTATATTTTCCTTTTAATCTATGTGTTAGTCTTATTCTCGTAAAATGTATCTACTTGTTTGTTTTTGGTAAACTGATCTACTGCTGTGACTATGAATGATGGTCCGATCTCACATTACCGTCTAATATTGAATTTGTTTAGCGGGTCACTGAAGAGGATCTAAGAGGGTGAATTCCGGAGAGCGAATTTGTTGATCGGGTGAATTGAAAAATTGTGAAAGGGTGAAATTGGAGGAGCAGAAATGAGAAAGAAAAATAGGAATGAATGAAACATTTGTATTTGTTGTACAGACCGAAATGGATTGTAAAAGGAAACTGTAGGGAGGAAAAATTGTTTATTATATCTCTTTTTTTCTGATTATACCATGTATCTGTAATTTATATATGTCCGATTACGGATTGATAAGTATGCTTTGTGAGATAGCAACCTAATGTATTTAGGGAGCATAGATGAATAAAGTATTTCTCTCTCTCTCTTTTTAAAAAAAAGACATCACATCAAATAAGTTTCATTGACAACACCTTAGTTTTTACTGTAAGTAGATATTTTATGGTAATAAGTATGACTTGTTTGTTGAAATTTCCGTTATTATTTTTCATGCATCATGTACTTAATAGTTTTATTAATTTTCTTATATTTTTATTACCACATCGACTAAGTGGCTTTACATGTTCATTATTAAATTATTTATTTAATGTAATTTACAACTGTGCAACATAATACAATAGGTAAATATGTAGTATGTTTCATATACACTTGAAAATCTTGGGAAGGAACCACCCATTGGTGGTACTTCAAACATTAATTTAAATTAGAAGGTCCGTGGCCATCTTCTTTTCAGACGCCTCGGAGGATTATCAGGGATTGTTAAGGATGAAAGATTAAGGATTAAGGGGTTAGGATGGTTATGGAGTTTGGAATGAAAAGATTCATATCTATTTTGGGTCAAATCTGCAACGAATGGTATGTTAAGGTTTTTGTGAATGAGTTTATTTGTGACGTAATAAGGACCATCAAGGATTTTACGTAGGATTTTGGATGCGGGAAGAATTTGATGGGTTAGTGAAGCCCCAGAGCTCAATTCCATATGTCCAAATTGGTCTGATTATCGTAGTGTATACTAATATTATTACAATTAAAAATGTTTTTGACAATCAAAAATATGCGAGAGCCTCGTGCAAATAGAGACTTCTAACGACTTACAATATTATAATAATTCAATAATTTTAATTAATAAAAATAAATTAACTCAAAAATAGTATATGAAAAAAATCATTAATAATAAATATGTAATAATATAAATAAAAGTCTTTGAGATGAAATTTAATTACCTACGTCCAAATTACTTTTACTAGAAATAACAATCAGTCAAATCTAATCATGATAATATCACCCAAGAGGGGATATATAAATTAGACTCGTTCCATTTTTATTAACCGAAGCTATTAGTTGTCAACTTGTT
Organism: Halyomorpha halys; assembly: GCF_000696795.3. Taxonomy (NCBI): domain Eukaryota; kingdom Metazoa; phylum Arthropoda; class Insecta; order Hemiptera; family Pentatomidae; genus Halyomorpha; species Halyomorpha halys. The sequence continues at coordinate 26,088 of NW_027113795.1, read as the reverse complement.
TTTTTAAAAGGATCGCCAACACTATACGCTAATTTTGGGATACCCTATACAATTAAAGAATCAATACATCGTTCTACGTACGACGTAAGTCAGACAAAAATTCCTGTCCTACTAAACGATGATGGAGACGAGATGTCACATTGAATCACTGATTTTTTTTTTTTTAAATTAACTAGTATCACCGGAATGGTTTGCTACTCAAGAAGATTCGTGAAATCCCAAATCTTTGAAAGACGATATTGGGCGAAGATAGAAGAGTGGACTCAATGGTGAGTGGCAAGCCAGAACGCTGCTACTTTGAGAAAGAATGAACGCTTAAAGGGTCATCTCAAACTACTGGGTCTCACAGAGCCTAACAGAACATGGAAGACTCGGGGAAAAGCTTTACAGCTTCGAAAAGAACAGTGACCCCTGGTGCCCCATCCAACCTCCGGAGTCTCTAAAGAAGCAGAACATGTAGGTTGGATTGAAGCGGTATGGATGGACACTAAGCCAGGGGGTAAAGATCTGGATCTTCGCCCTTGCCAAGTAGGACCTCCCCCGTTTAATAGAAGAATAGAACTATCCCTACTTCAGAGAGTTCATTTATGATTGAAAGGAGGTAAATGGCGGGCCCAACGCACTTAACGTTGTGAAGAGCTCAACCATCCATCATCGGCGAGTCACAGGACGAAGAAAATGCCGACGCTGTCTGAGACCAGGCTGGCGTGATGGAGGATATAGTACAAGAGCCGGGGGAATAAAATGCAGTTATCTCACCCCAATTTTTGATTGCTGCAATAGAAACTATGTATAATTACGAGTAAAAATTTATGAGTCTGCCAAGTATAGGTAGGGGGATTAAAAAATAGCGGCAGATACAAAACCTTAAAAAAACCTTGAGTTTTCATTCGGAGCTCTATATCTTAAAAACTACCTACAACACTAGAAAATCTAAGAGAACATTTTTTAAAGAACAGTTAATTCACTGAAATATTAGCACTAAAAGAGCTATTTACGTCCAATAGTTCTCGAGATATAGCTTTTTAAAAAGCAAAATTTCTTAAAAATCCACCTTATTTTGAAAATTTTATATCTCAAAAACCATTTGCCGTACAGATGTCTATTAGCACTCAAATTAAAGCTAGTTTAATGAGCTATAAAGTAGTTTATAATGTTTATCTTCGGAGGAGTAATAGTTTACATGTAATTTGCTAAAATAAATCGATTTACAGTTGTTCGGACAATAAATTTGATATATGAAAAACTTAATTTCAGAAACCATTGGACGTACTGATGTCTACCAGCGCTCAAATTAAAGCAAGTTAAATTTACTACAAAATAGTTAATTATGTTAATCTTTGCAGCAGTAGTAGTTTTTATGATATTTGACAAAATAAACTCACAAAATGTTAATTTATAGTTGTTCGTATAATATGTTGGATTTTTGAAAAAATATTTCTCTAGATCCATAAGACGCACATATGTCTACCGACACTCGAAATAAAGGAAATTTAACTTACTATAAGTAGCTTATGACACTTATCTTCGTAGGGGTAGTAGTTTTTATGATATTCCTATATGAATATAAATTTGGCAAGTGAAAATTTGTCTGAGCAACTATAAATAAATTTATTTTAGCAAATTTCATGTAAACTATTACTCTTACAAAGGTAAACATCATAAACTACTTTATAGCTAATTAAACTAGTTTTAATTTGACTGCTAATAGACACCTATACGTCAAATGTTTTTTAAAATATAAATTTTTCAAAATAAATTTACTCACTACATATCTTTTAGTACGTCGTATACAACATTTTTATGAAATCGTGCTTTTTAAAAAGCTATATCTTGAAAACTGTTTAACCTAAATAACTCTATTACGGCTCATATTTTAGCAAATTTACTTTTCTTTAAATAATATACTCTTAGGTTTTCTAGTGTTGTTGGTAGTTTTTAAGATATAGAGCTCCGAATGAAAAATTTGTTTTTTTTTATCGCTTTGAAACAGCCGCCATTTTTTATTCCCCCCACCTATACTTGGCAGACTCATCAATTTTGACTATTAATTATACATAGTTTTCATTAAAGTAATCAAAAATTTGGGGTGAGCTAACTGCCTTTTTTCTCCTCTTGGGCTCTTGTACTAATACATTCGGAGGAAAGCAAACCTGGAGTTGCTGGACATGCCGTTTGAATGTAGATAGATCAGGTAATCAACTGAGCGCTAGGCTGCACCATAGTATAAAAAAAAATGTTGTAATTAATTATATGAGCCCCTCTGATAATTTTTAAAAAATAAAATAAATTGTTGATTCTTGATAGCAGTGACATGCGCAAGCCCATATGCCAGAAATGGCTAGGCAGGAGGATTAAAAAAAAAAGAAGCTGTTTTTAAAAATTATTCATATATTATTTTTTTGTCACTTAGCAATATAAGTGACGAGATATAAGCAATTATTTTTACTTAATTTTTGTGGCAATTTACATTGATTGACTAAAACCTCCGTGTAACGGCCAAAACATCCTTCCCGTGGGTTTCCGTAATGCAGATGTTTTATCATAATAATGAAATGTTGGATTATCTCTTTCTACAAAATGATAAAAGAAACATTGATCAGACAGGTAACAAAACAAATTATTCTTTTATTTGTGATGATTGATATTATTAGAAGTAATGTTTTATGAGCCTCCGTTGGGAACCCAATATTGAGGCGAAATTGGATCCTTATTTAGCTTTTATTGAGAAGAGACTTTGTTTTCGAAGAAGCTTTTATTATTGATGAAATTCTGTAAGGCTGCGACATCGATGTTTTTAAGCTGATGTTTTTTTAACATCGATGTTTTACGTTTGTCCTAATTTTTCATTTTTTTTTTCCAAAAGTAACTAAATAAAGACAAAAAATTTACAGTATAAACAATTTCCTATCAACAATGTGGTGGGATAAAAAAGGACCTCCAACCATCACGCTAACGACGTAATAAAGATAAATTACGACTAGAAAAACATCTATGTTTTAAAATATCTATGCTAAATATTATAATATCATTGCATACAAATATTTACCAAAAATACATCGATGTTTTTGAACAACCTTTTCTGTAACATAAGGTCTGTTCCAACGACTACGTATACTCCTGCCAGTCGGAAGTGGTTTTTCCAAAAAAGAATGCAAATTGACAAAAAAAACATCGATGTTTAGAAATATCAATGTTCAATATTAAAATATCGTTGCATACAATACATTGCCCAAAATACATCGATGTTTTTGAACAACATTTCAGAAGCATAAGGTCTTGCGATCACGCATTCTATGGCCTGTCAGGCGTGATTTTTGTATCAAATAATAGGACATCGACTACAAAAAATATCGATGTTTTTAGAATATCGTGGCTTACAACACATTACTCATTCAACACATTTAAAAAGGACTTCTGACTGACCGGAGCATTTAGAACAGTCTTTATGTTACTGAAATGGTTAAAAAAAAACATCGTTGTTTTAATATTGAACATCAATGTTTTATAACATCGATGTTTTTTATCGATATCGCATCTCTATTTCCGATCAATTCGCTAATGTCGCTTTGTCTTATTTCTTATTGTTCAATAGCCCAGTGAGAAAAATGTCAAATATTTCTCCCCAATTTTTGATTAATTCAATAAAACTATGGATCGTCAGTTAATAGTCCTAATTCCTGACAATTATATTAAGGTGGAATGAAAAATGGTGACTGTTTTAGAACGTAAAAAAAAAAAAATTCATTCACTGCTACTTTGAATCTTCACAAAAATGGAAAACCTAATAGTATAATTTAAAGTAAGGTAAATTTTCTAAGATATGAGTGCTGTTTATCTTCAATAGTTCTCAAGATATTCTTTTTAAAAAATAACATTTCATTAAAAATGTACTGAAAAATCTGTATTTAGTGAATTTATTTTGGGAAATCTATATCTCAAGAACCATCAAAGACTTTTTTAGCTAAAAAAATGTGAAGTGGAAAAAAAAAAATGAAATAATGATGCAGAGGACCGTTTATTGTGGACTTTGGTAGGAGACTTTATTGGTGTACTAATAAAAAATATAATTATAATTTGATTGTTACCCCGGGAGAGGTGTAGCCTCGAGCATAGTACACATATTGGGAAATAAACGTCGCATATTTTCTTAGTATTTCATCTGTTTTGTTTATACTTTGGCCTAACTTCCGCTAACCCTTTGAACTTGTTTTTGCCGCTTGTTTGTCATTCCCTCTTTTACCTCACCACCTATGCTCCATTCAGTTTTGCTTTATTCTGCTCGCAACGGTAAGAATGAACATTTCCCTCACCAGTACACAATTAGCGTGACATATTTTTTTCATCTCATTTGACTATTTTCCTCACCTTGACACCTCCTGCGTTTCTTATTTTAAAACATGAGCTACCTCAGGATAGTATCCTTGGTCCTATCCTTTATACAGTTTTTACAGCTGACACTCCAACCCATCCTAACACAATCCTCACCACGTATCGGCATGACACATATCTATTGTCAGTGAACAATGATCCTCACATTGTATCCCAAACCCTCCAATCCCACATCACCACCGTTGAAGAATGGTGCCAAAAGTGGAGGATTATAATAAATTCCAATAAATCCCACCAAATCACACTTACCCTTCGACGTAAACCCATGATCTCTTCCCCTACAATATCCTTTAATAATACCCCACTAATTCCTGTCGAACAGATCCATTACTTTGGACTACATATCGACAAACGACTGACATGAAATCCTCATACAAGACTAAAAAGACAAGAAACTGCTCGTAGATTTCGATTATTGCAACATTTACTAGACAAACGGTCTAAATTGCCAATCTATTACAAAAGACTGATCTACATGACTATTATAAGGCTTATCTGGACAAACGGAGTTGTGCTTTGGGGCTCCACTAAACCATTAAATTCCTCAAGAATCCAATCCTTACAGTCCAAAATCCTTCGTAAAATCCTTAATGCTCCTTACTTTGTCACAAATCAAGTCATCCATCAGGACCTCAATGTTCCATATGATGCCGATTTGGCCAGAACCAGATACCGTTCCTTCCATAATAAACTTCTCAACCACCCAAATCCACTTATTTCTAGCCTGGCTTCTCCTTCATTTCCTAATAATCCTTCTAGGCGTCTGAAAAGAAGATGGCCTCGAGATCTTCTCCTCTAGAAATGTTATTGGAGTTTTATCAGTGGGTAGATTCTCCACAAGTTTTTATCATGTCACAATGTCACCTACAGCAAATTTACTTGTTGTATATATGTGTATACAGTTGTAAATAACAATAAATAAATTATTAAAAAAAAAAAATCATGAGCCGAGGCAAGAAGCTCTTAGATCTTTTACGAAATCTGGATTCTTCAGCCTGGAAGAGCTATTATTTACAAGTTCAATTCAGATTACATTAAAAGCAAACATAAAGATTTTTGTCATCATCGCATCCAATTATATAACAAACATTGTAAAAAGAGTCTATTATGAGATAAATGGTCATGAGGAGGTGTTTAGGTGACAAAAAAGTCAGAAACTCCTGCCGGGTAAAATATGTATCTAGTACTTATTGTTTAATAATGTTAGGATATGTTTCTGCTACCTGGCAAATCCAAAGTCAGCTAGCTTTGCGTTCAGGTTGTCCGTTATCAGTACGTTCTCGCACTTGATGTCTCTGTGAGCGATCCTTTTACTCTGGAGGTACCTCACTGCTAAGAGCAGCTGCCGCATCCACATCCTCGCGTGGCTCTCTTCTACAGCCCCGTGTTTGGTCAGGTAGTCAAGGAGATCTCCGTTCTCTGCGTATCTGGTGGCAAGAATCGTATTATTTATCAATTTCGTTTATAATTTTATTAATACTAATTATAATTTTAATAATTATTTATCGTACTAGCTTAAAACAAGAATAGTAACTAAGATTGTCGATCTACTTTAGTAAGAAACAAATATGTAATCGTGTTGTTAAACAAATATTTTGTAACCATAATAGTACAGGAGCCTAGTACAGATCCTGCTCATAACATGTCAGCAGACATTTTTATAAAATTATTATCTACTCTGCTGAACCTAGAAAAGCATTTCTGGCTGGTCTAAAGTTATTTTTTATTTTTAATTATGAAATTAATTTGGATTTTCATTTTAGGAAGTTTGAGTATATTAATTTTTAATGTTAAAAAACTTCCAATGAATTCATTTATAAATCAATTCTACTGGAAGAGTTTCTAGAAACTAATATGAAATTGGTGAATGAACACAATCTTACTTATTTAAATATATAGTTTATATAACAGACCACGAAGTTTCAGGGTTAAATCAAGAAGAATCTCTTCGATATCGATTATTCTTGATTTTAAAATGTATAATAGTTGATATTATAAAAATTTTTTAATTATTGACAACAATATGTTTAATATTAGCATGAAATGACAAATAAGGAGTTAATTATATATTTTATAGAAAAGAGTTAATCAGCAACCTGAAGATGGGAGAAAACCCGGACACGTCGGTCTCTGTGAAATAAACTAAATATTTAATTAAGGAAGATTGTGTTCATTCACCAATTTCATATTAGTAATGAATTTAATCAAGCGACAAATTAATTTTTTTCTTTTGTTCTTTTTCTTCCTATACTTTTAACGATGTATTTAACGAAGCAGTTACAGTATTAAAAATTTCACTGCATTAAACTATACGTCAAATGAATCCCATAACTTATTAATTCGGAAAAATAGAAAACGGTTAATCGCCGAAAGCCGAAAAATGAAGTTTGTGTTTTTAAATTTTGCCTAAAACAAAGATATAGTGCTTAGTATGAATCTAACCTGGGCACAAAAAACAATTTTATGGCGGTCCTAAAACCATTATAAAGCAGCTAATTGGTTTAAAAAGCAAAGTGCATAGTGGTACTGATTCGAGGCAGAATTTCATGGTCTTCAATATGTTTCTGTATTCCATTAGAATCCACCGTTTAGGATTTGTGAAACACTGAAAGATTTTCAAATTCAAATCAGATCAAACACAAAAATATTGTTTTCAATAAAAAAAAAATATAGGTTCTGGTGTGCTTACTAACTCTGAAGAGCCATGATCCATGAATCTAGACCAATTCATCACTTCAATATGGATAAGCCGGTTGTGATTTTTTTTTACAATTTTTCTCAATTCTCTTTATATTTTTCTGATTTAGATGATTTTTCTTTTTAAATTTTTCGGTAGTTGAATTTCCAATAATTATGTTAAAAAATATAGAATATCGAAAAAAGAAAATTTCAAGAATTTGGTACATAAAAGCATAATTTGGTTTTCTTTTTGTTACACTTGATAAATTGATGATTTCAGTATTTTTAAACCTTTACAGGATTACAAGGGGCATTTTTAAAAACATATGTTAATCAGTCCAGCACTAGATTAAATTTTTATTGCAGTTAACATATGAACCATGACTT
>NW_027113795.1:15572-18505 GCF_000696795.3 Halyomorpha halys | reverse complement strand
TGCACAGATTTTATTTCCTAAAATCTCAATAAAAGTCATAATTTCGAGTGTAAATTCAAACCTAGTGGTATAGTACCTTCCACAGTACATCGGGCAGGGGTACTTTCAACTGTGGTTTAAAAAAAAAAGATGGAAAAAATATTAAAATGAGTGATTGAATAAAAAACGTCTTAATGTGCAGATTTTATTTTATTTCTCATTAATAATAATAAAGGCCTAACAAAACCAGACGCTGTATGGCGATACCACCATTCGCTCTCTACATACACCTTTTCAGTAACGCCCCTCCAAACCCAACTCTACTAAATCAGTTTTAACGAAAGTTTTCGGTCTACCCCTCGGACGTTTACCCGTTGGTTCAGTGTTTATTAACATTTCAGGATCCGCTCGTTACTAAGCCCAACAACCTTACACTATAACTTGAATTATATTTACCGGGTACAGTTAACTGAGTATCGTATAGCCTTATAAATTCTCCCGTTAATTAATCCTGTTTTGGTCACAATATTCTACTAGTACTTTATTTTCGAAAACCTTGAGGCGTTGTTCATCCCTTAGTGTAAGAGGCCAGGTCTCACATCCATAATGAACCGTGGGAAGGATAATAGTTTTGTAAGTTCTAATTTTTAAGGTTTTGGATCGAAGGCGTGAGCTTAAAAGTTCCGAAATTGAAAAATAATAATTTTATAAAAATAACAGTTTTATTTTTTATTCTTAATTTAAAACAAATTTGATCCTTTTTTTCTATCAACCTTTATTCTTTACAATTTTTCCAACGTTTCGACCCTCAGGCCATTCTCAAGGACACCTACAAAAAATTTTTTTTATTTTTATATAACAATTACATTATTTCCTTCAACTACACACTGATTTCTTTGGCCCTACTTTCATATTAATGTCATTTCCTTTTCCAAATCTTAAAAATGCAGGTTAATTGCCTTTGTCCCATCTTTAAAAAAATTAATCATTAAAATAATATCACAATAACATTATAAAATTTTGTTTTTTAAAATAGATTTCCTACTTACATAACCTTTTCTAAAAATCTTTTTCTTAGATTTAAACTTTTACAAACCACTTTTCTTTACTTCTTTCATTTAGATTTGCAACTTAAAACAGAACCTACCTTCAACAGGTTAGGACTCTGTTATCACCTTATCATATAACAATAATTATTTTTTATCATTAATTCACATTTTTAAAATAATTTAATTAACATACATTACTAATTATTCTGCTTATAACACAAACATTTTTTAATATATTTAAAATCCATAATTAATGTATTCTTATTTTATGTGTATTTTTCTTTAAATTATTCTTCTCCCCCCCTTTTTTATCTTATTTTTTACCATATTTACTCATCTATTCATACTTTTATTAGTGTATATTTATTCCATATATACATTTGTACAATTTAAGGATTTGAACATTTATTTATTTTTCATGCTTGAAGAAGTTGAAGTGCGGTCAGCAAAGAACAACATAAATAAACAAAACAATATTTATTTATTTTATGCCGACGTTTCGACCTGAGTTTCAGGTCTTCATCAGGGATAGTGGCGTGTAAAGGGGACGGGAAGCAGCTAACTGCTAAATTTATTTTTCATCTTTTTTGTATATAATAATTACATATTTATATTGCTTAAAATTTCAGAATAATTTTAGAAAATAATAATTTTAGAAGAAAGATATTAGAATCGATTAACATCTCAGAAAATATAAATTATACTGTCAATTTCAAATCAGATTCTAAGGGCATAAACCACCATTATTCGGAAAAAAAAAGGTTGAGAGAAAAAAAGGATCAAATTTGTTTTAAATTAAGAATAAACTAAACCACTCTCAAACGAGAATATATAAAATAATTAATCTAGTTTTATTTTTTATTAAATAAAATAAATAATGCGGCATATTTTTTAATAGATACCTCATGTAATAACTGACTAAATCATTTTGTTCATAGAAACAAACAATACATTGAAGATTGAAAACGAATTTTAAAGTGCCTTTTCCAGGGAGCAAAGTACATGGTGGGGGAATAAAAAACGCCCGTTTTTTTTTTTTAATTTTGTAATTACGGCTTATAACTCTATTTAGGAGATCAAATATATTCTTCACAGTAGAATAAAAGAGCTAGAATAGTTTACATTTTCATTTTCAATGTCTGTCGCTTACGTAAGAGATTGAAAATAGACCAAGCGTATGATCATCACTTTTTCAGATAATGTCCCTTATTTTTATTATAATTATTAACATAATTACTGCTTAAATATTTTAATCGGTAATTATTTTTCTCTCACATGAAAAAAGGAATATAAAGATATAAGAGCCTGTTAACGATGTGAAAAAATTAATTGCCATGACATTGAACTTTAGTTTGTTATCTTAATTACACTAAGCCAACTAGAATGGTACTATAACATTGCTATATCCAATATTTCTAACTACCAATTAAAATAACTAGTAATAATGATCATATTACTGCAATTTCAAATTGTACTAATTATAATTACAGTAAAGGGGCATAACCAATATTGCCTCTTATATAGTTACCTCAATAAAGAAATAAATTATGTTTGTTTCATTCATTTCAGACAAAATTAGAATATATTTTTAAATAGTAATGTCTAGCTACATTTAAAATATTTTTATGGCTAATTTACTTTGCGATAGTTAATTAGTAATGTACTAAAAAGGCCTTCAAAACATATGACCACCTTTAATGTTCTTTTTTTTTTTCAACTAAAACAATAAAGAATTCTTGCTAGTGGTTCCGCAGAGATTTTATACCCACTGTAAAGCAGTAGTTTGGAGAACCGTAAAGTTGATGTTTCAGTAATAAAAGCTTTAGTCATCAACTCTTTATTTCCTAAATTTCTTGATATTTAACAAATTAACAATATTTTTTTTTTTAAATTTTATAGTTTAAG
>NW_027113795.1:0-15287 GCF_000696795.3 Halyomorpha halys | reverse complement strand
TAATTTTTTCATTAGAATTGGACAAACAAAAATAATGTTGCTAGTTTATCGAAATATACAGAAAAGTTTATATTAAATATGAAAAATCTCTAACTTCAATAACACTAGTCTTCCAAAGAACTTTTTTTTGTGAGGGCTCGGTCCCGCCAACTTCCTTAATCTTAAGTGGAACTCAAAATCCTGTCTAATCAACTGCTGCCCAACTCCTTAATGAACGATAAATTGTTTTTTATAGGCGGACCTTAAGTGACAGCAGTTACCATTAAGCAGGATAGGTCAGATTGTGTCACTGTGCTGCCAAACCAGTAAATGCTATGCAGTTTACTCCCCATTTCTTCATCCAACCTTCGTAAAAAATGATTTGGTCGGGGACAGAATACTTTTTTTCATTATTTCCTAAGAAACTAATTATTTGAACTCTTCGTCAATCTATTTTATTGAATTTGAAAATAATCGGCATTGTAATAGAATACACTATATATTCATTAGATGAAAAATTCAAACTGGAACTATGGAATGTTCCTCGTATGGTTTAACGTAGATTTTCTTTCGGGATCTTCTCTAGAAATGTTATTGGAATCCTATCAATGGGTAGATTCTCTACATATGTGTATCATGTCAGTTTATCACTAACAGCAAATTTACTTTTTGTATATATATTTATACAGTTGTAAATGACAATAAATTAATTATAAAAACAATATTGTATGGTAGATGTTTAAATGTTGTCTAGAGGCTACCGTAAATTAGGGTAAAATGAGCTGAGTAATAATAAATTTATAACAAGACTTACCTCATGAAGACAAAACATTTGGATTTAATTTCAAGAATTGAATATATCTGGACACAGTGAGGATTGGACAGTTCGGACAGAATGGTGACTTCACGGGGTAGGAACTTGGTGATGAACTTAGGCTCTCCGTTCTTCTTGTCGATCACTTTGCAGGCCATCGTGATATCCGCCTTGTTTGCTCTGGTGTAGGTGGTAAGGTAGATTTTCGCCGAACAGCCTTGGCTCAGCTTCTTCTTTAGGGTGTAACCCCTATTTTTGAGGCGGAGAACCTCCGCTTCCGTTACCGAAGGGCTGAAAGGAAGAATAAACATCGATAATTAAAGCAGTAATCAAAGCGTAAAGAATCAAACTTAATTAAATATAAAAAGATCCTGTATTTGTTTTATAATCAAGGTGTTTGTAGTGAGGAGTTTACTCCATTTGAAGAAATTAAATGAAAATAAACCTTATTCTGAGACTAATTAGTGAGCATGAATAATACCATAATTGCTTAGAGAGAGGGAAATACTTTATTTATCTATGCTGCCTAAATACATCAGGTTACTATGTCACACAGCATACTTATCAATCCGTAATCGGACATATATAAATTACACATACATGGTATAATAAAAAAAAGAGATACAATAATAAGATATAAAAACAATTTTTTTCCCCCTACAGTTTCCTTTTACAATCAATTTCGGTATGTACAACAAATACAAATGTTTCAATTCATTCCTATTTTTCTTTCTCATTTCTGCTCCTCCAATTTCACCATTTCACAATTTTTTAATTCACCCGATCAACAAATTCGCTCTCCAGAATGTACCCTTCTAGATCCTCTTCAGTGACCCGCTAAACAAATTCAATATTAGACGGCAATGTGAGATCAGATTATCAATAATAGTCACAGCAGTAGACCAGTTTACCAAAACAAACAAATAAATACATTCTACGAGAACAAGACTAACACATAGATTCAAAAGAAAATATAATAAAAAGCCGGTTACAAGAAACACTTTAATGGATAAATAAGTTTTAAAAAAAAATAAATAATAGTAATAATAAAATAAAATAACAAACCAACACAAATCGACAGGTCCACAAATTAAAATAAATAAATAAAACAAAGAATAATCTCCGAGCTAATTCCCATGCAGGTGATGGTGTTTGATCCTCAGGGAGTCCAATATAATATTTTCCGCCAAGATGGCAATATCCGCAATGCTAACACCTAGGCCTTCTAAGAAGCTCCTTGTTCTATCTGGTATTGTTCCGGGAGATCCAAACCAGAGGCCACTCACGGTGAACTCTCTCTCTCCGATGGTCTCGCGGAATTTTTCCTTAAGGAAAGGGACGCATTTTTCATATATTTTCTTTTTTTGCCTTTCCACTCCACCTTCCTGTTCGAGGTCATTACTTTCAAATCTTACCGTCGGATCCAAGACAGGAGCCGTGTCTCCGACTTTTGTAAACGCGACAATATCGGCATATCTTACGGATCCGTCGGTGTCAATACAATAGACCTCCTAGAAGCAGGTGAAGTCTTTTCTTTCAAGGAACTTCTTCAATTCTTCTTTGGCCCTGTGGTGCCGGCGTGTTATAAGAAGGGAGTTGTTGAGGAATTTTCCCAGCACATGAGCTGGTGTTTCAAACTTTCTGCCGCATTTACGACAGAGGGACCCAACTTCTGCTAGCTGTCCACTGAGACTCCACGCAGGGGTGTGTAGTTGATATTAAGTTTCAGGGCGTTCGCCCATTCTGACCCCAAGAGTACCTGCTTGTCACATACATATCTATTTGCTTTCGGGGTCTCTTTGAAATGGTGAACACCGATACCCTGCCATCTGCAACTGGCCCATTCTTCGAAAGCCTTCTCACGTAACGACTGTCGTAGAGCTCTCACACTTTGGTTGCCCCTATCCACCCCAAGTCTATCAGCACATGCCGCGATTTCGTTTTCTTAACTGAATATTGACTGGAACATCCGGGCATAAGGGCATCCGGAACATTCGACAGTCGCTGGGCAATGGACCAATGCTGTAGTGGAGCTTCCCATTGACAGCGGATCAGACCCAGTCCTCGATATCTCCTGGATGCGTACAGCATCGCCGACGAGGCGTTAGCGGGGAGCCCAATGATGGCCTTGATACTCCTGCGGATATTGGTATCAATCCCCTCCAATATCGCAGGACGTATCTTTGTAAGGGGTGCAGTCTGGAGAGGGTAAACAAGGCCCGGGAACAAGTACTGGTGACAACGTTGATCTTTTGTTCCGGTTTGAGGAGGCATGAGCTCACCATCTTATCAAGGTTATTATTTAACTTTGTCACCACCTCTTCTCCAAATACTAGCTTCCTCGAGAATGTACATCCAAGATATTTGATGGCTTTTGCCGTTTGGATGACCTCTGTATTCTCAAGGGAGAGCTTTGTTGGCCGCAGCTCTCCTTTATCCAACACGATACCCAAACTTTTCTTTGCGTTAATTGCCAAACCAATCTCCGCGAGCAGCCTCTGGACACCATTTATTATTCTTTCTGCAGAACCCCCGTCGCGCGCCGTTAGTTACAGCCTGATCGCCCGCAAACCCTGTAACGCTCTCTTGGTCACTTTTCAGGTCATATCCAAACTTTTTGGCAAACTCCTAATCACAAATGATCGATTGCTAGGTTGAACAGCGAAGGCGACAAGGGCCCTCCCTGAGGCACCCCCCGCAAGGCAAATAAATTGCTTTATTTATTTATTTTAATTTGTGGACCTGTCGATTTGTGTGTTTTAACTTATTTATTCATTAAATTATTTTATTTTATTATTACTACTATTTATTTTTTAAAAACATCTTTATCCATTAAAGTGTTTCTTGTAACCGGGTTTTTATTCTATTTTCCTTTGAATCTATGTGTTAGTTTTGTTCTCGTAGAATGTATTTATTTGTTGGTTTTTTGGTAAACTGATCTACTGCTGTGACTATTATTAATGGTCTGATCTCACATTGCCGTCAAATAGTGAATTTGTTTAGCGGTTCACTGGAGAGGATCTAGAAGGGTGAATTCGGGAGAGTGAATTTGTTGATCGGGTGAATTAAAAATTGTGATATGGTGAAATTGAAGGAACAGAAAAGGGAAAGGAAAAAAGGAATGAATTGAAATATTTGTATTTGGTGTATAAATTGTAAAAGGAAACTAGGGAAAAAAATGTTTTCTTCCTATTTTATTATACCAAGTAATTATATGATAATTACTAGTCAAAACTTATGAGTCTGCCAAGTATAAGGTAGAGGAAATAAAAAATGGTAGGTGGATTTTCGAATTAGTGTGGAAATACAGACTTTTGCACAATGTCCAATTCTTAACCAAGACCTACAATTTAATTTTCCTTTATCCACTCTGCAGTCTTATATTCCATGATTGCTTCGTCCACATCTAATGCAGAGGTTGTCTTTGCCTTGGGCTCGATAGTCAAGATTTGTTTAGTTGTCAAGTTTTATTTGTACAATTTCTCGAACTATTTCTAGAACGATTTTTTTTAAGGAACTGATGATTTTATTTGCGTCACTCATTTGTTCGGTAACGTTATGATGTCTAGTTATGGGCATTGGATAAGTTCTATGCTTTTAATTTAAGCAGTTTCTAGAACAACGGTTTTTTTTTTCTGAAATTTAATCAAATGTTGTAGCATTAGACTTTATAAATTGCTCACGAAGCCAATTATCGCGCTAATCACGTATGAATAAGTTCTCAGAAAGAAAAGAAAAGGGAAAGAAAAACAGAAATGAAATAAGGAAAAGAAAAAAAGGAATTTATTTTTAACGTTTCAAAACGTTAAAAATAATTAATGTTTCATTAGAAGCACTATATCATTGAACCTACCAACAACGGTAGAAAACCTAAGAAAACATTATTTAAAGAAGAGTAAAATTGCTAAAATATGAGCCCTAATAGAGCTATTTACGTTCAATAGTATTCGAAATATAGCTTTTTGACGTAACGTACTAGTTGCGGGTGACTTCTTGTTGTTCTGGTTCAGGTGATTCACTAACGACCACGTCCGAATCAGGTTCTCAGGCTGGATTATTGCAACTTGGGTCTTTGACTCTGGAGCTGGACTCCTTGAAATGAGAAATGACTGGCATGAACCAAATATCACTTTATTTTTAGCTTTGGGGACCAGTGTAGATCTAAGTTCATCGATATGTCACTTAATAGATTTTCCTGAATCCAGTAAGACTTGTTAATAACGAGTGCACAATTTTTTTTTTATTTTTGCTAATTGTCATACTTGTATATTGTTTGTGTATAATCTAACTTTTCGAGGTTCTCTCTTCCTATTTATAAGACCTGAAGGAATTTGAAGAGATCGTTGAAGTCTGTGGCACGTATGGAAAATTTGCATCCAATCGGTTTATCATGTAGAGATCAAGATACGTTTCGCCTGGAGATTTCCCGCAAGCAAGAAGTGTTCTGTATCGGAAAATAATTTTCTGTAGCTTTTCTTTAAGGGACAAATCTTTGCAGTCGACTTTAGTCTGTTTTTTGAAGTTTGAACGCTACGTTCAGCTAGATCAATGTAGCAGGATGTCCCGATGCGTCGAATGATTCCTGATTCAGCCCACTTAGACTTAGCAATTCTCCTGTGGAGCGGAACTTTCAGAGGAATTGCGCGAGTCCGAGCACACATTTCAAACTATTTGAACAAACGCTCGATATCTCTGTTCATACGGCCAATAGACGAATCGGCGGACAATACTGGACAATGGCTCGTAATCCGTAACAAGTTCAAAATGTTTTCCATATATATAATAATAGAAATGAACTGGACCAAAAATACTAAGTGCCTCTCGATAAAGCTGACTATAGTTGCTCTCAGAAACTGCGTTGGCTCTCGGCCTTTTCTTAGCTCCTATTGTGTGGCTATGACAGTGGCAATCCCTGTTGGGCTAGCATCTGTGGCAATGCTGGGTCTAATGGGATAAGTACGCGATCACTACGAAGTTCAGCTTTGAGTTTCAAGAACGCTGCCTCACAGTTGGGCGTCCATAACCAACGCTTATCTTTTCTCAACAGACTCTGGAAAGGGTATGGAATCGAAAAAAAATTTGGCACAAATTCCTAGTAATACATCACTAACCCTAGGTGTTAACGCCATAATATATAATTACCTTGTAAATAATTGTAAATAGTATTCGAGTTTTATTAGTATTTAATTTTGTTATATTTAGTTTTATTTTTATTATTTTAATTGGATTTAGTTATTTAAAAAGAAAAATGTGTAATTATATTTGTTTGTAATAATGAGTAATAGAGACAGTTGCTAGGGGTGATAATTTTGCTAAGAAGCGTCACCTAGCAACGGACCGACCATCTTAGTTTTTTAGAGCAGTTCCGACGAATTAGTGGCCCTGATAGCGTCATTAGCAGCCCTGTCTGCGTTTGGTTGATATTTTTTTATTTGACTTTTTTTCTAGTATACTTGTCGTCATAACAGTTCGGAACCAGACCACTTCTGTGTTTCGATTTTAATATGAGTTCCAATTAATCAAGTAATTAGTGGCGAACTCCTGAACCAAAGGAACGTGTGTAACCAGCCCTGTCTGCGTTCATTTTGTCGGCCCGCCTAATACAATACGACTGTTGGATATTCGGACCATCAATGAGCCACTACACCAACTCTGGACCATTGCAGCGATTTATTTAGCAACAAGAGCTGCGACCTATCTCGGCAGCACTCTTCCTTGGACCTATCGGAGTGGAGAAAACGTTTCGTCGAGCAGTATTTATTTTATATATTTATTTCTTTTTTTTTTTGTGTGTGTGTAAATTAGTTTTATTGTAATTTTCAAAATTGATCGAACTAATTTATTTTTATCTGAAAAGCCTTTTTATTTTTACTTGCATGTTTTGTTTTTAAAATGTATAAATTGAACCAAATAAATGTTTAATCCGAGCTACTTTGTTTTTTGTTCATTTTAAAGCCTTCCAACAAAAAGACGTAGTCCATTTGAGGTGTCTTTACACTAGGAAACGTCTGACGTCATCAATGATTGACGTGCATGGCATATCTCGGATTGCTACAACCTTGATAGGAAATTTGCTCAGTTTATTGTATTCCACAATGTATCCTAAATTTCTATTTCCTCCTCTATTTTCTTCTCACAAGCATTTATTTTTGTTCAAGTGAAGGCCATATTGAGAAAGTACCTGGAGACTGTTGAATATTTCGAATGCAATCCTCCCTGGATGCACAATGTACAATGATGTCATCGATTTATGATTTGTATTTTGTAGCCCTTTTAGAATTTGAGACAATATTTAGTTGAATTCTGAGGGGGGCTGTTTTTATTCCAAAACTTAGGCGATGCATACGAAAAGTTCCCCTGTGTTTAAAAATTGTCTGTATCATACTGCAGTCATCACTGACGTGCATGTGCAAATATGCTTTATGCAGATCAAGTTTGCAAAAATATCTGGGATTTCAGAGACTGTTTAGAATATCACCGATGCGTCGAATGGGATGATTTACCTGAACCAAATGTTCATTTACACCACATTTGTAAACCACACAAATACAACACAATCTTGTTTTGATATTACGAACAAAGAAGAGCCCCGATCTGTAACAGGGACTGGTAAAATTATCCTTTCTGCCACCTGAACATCTAATCCTTTGTCAACAAGGCATACGGAATACTGCGTGAAACTGTGGTTGGAATTCTTTATACTATGGAATACTATGGTGAAAACTGGCTTGATTCCTTACCTGAGTTGAAGATTGACTTGGAATTTTGTAATGCAACCACCATTGTCTTCAAAGATTGGCGAATAACTAGAAATTATATCTTAAGCTGATTGCACTGCATCGTTTTTTAATTTGAAATTTGGTGTCTAGGTAAGTAGTTCGATACCTATACTGCGAATCCATTGACGTCCTTATAACGCGTCTTATCCGGCTGGTTCGATGAGTAATTCGCAATTTTTCCGTGACGACAATTTTTTCTTTAGGCTGGATGATGATTCCCAAATATGATCGGAAAGCAATATTTGATGTTTCCAAATTCAGCAGAATCGACATCAAACTTTTGGGGGTTTCCATTGAGTTGGACTCCAATTATGTCACTATTGGCCATTTCAAACAAGTCTCCGATGGGAATGTTCTTGTTGAGACCATAAGTGGGGTCATACGCGTTTTTAGATGCAGGCATTGTCTCGAAAGTGCTGGCAGTGCTCAAATCAGTTTTCCTTCTGGATTTTCGAATTATTGTGGAAATGCAGACTTTTGCACAATGTCCAATTTTTAACCAAGACCTACAATTTAATTTTTCTTTATCCACTCTGCAGTCTTATATTCCAAGATTGATTCGCCCACATCTAATGCAGAGGTTGTCTATGCCTTGGGCTCGATAGTCAAGATTTCTTGAGTTGTCAAGTTTTATTTGTACAATTTCTCGAACTATTTCTAGAACCAATTTTTTTAAGGAAATGACGATTTTATTTGCGTCACTCATTTTTTCGTTAAAGTTATGATGACTAGTTATGGGCACTGGATAAGTTCTCTGCTTTTAATTTAAGCAGCTTCTAGAGTAATGTTTTTTTTTCTGAAATTTAATCGAATGTTGTAGCATTAGACATTAAAATTTGTTTACGAAGCCAATTATCGCGCTAATAATGAATGAATGAGCTCTCAGAAAGAATTCAGAAACGGAAACGATCTATTTGCAGTTATCAGCTGTACATATTCCACTAGTAAGTTCACATTCTACTAAGTCTTGTTGCAGTTTTGAAATATATTCTAAAATTGTTGCACTACCTTTTTGAAAAATATTTAGAAAATAGTGCTGGGCTACTACTGCACTTTTTTTTTTTAAGCTTTTTTTAAATGTTTTTCTGAACCAAAAATTGCTGCCATTTTATTGTAATTCACGGAACCTTTACTAACTAATAGAAGCTGTGTAATCTGTGTTTTATATTGAACATCTTTCATTGTATAATAATTCTCAAATCGTTCAAGATTTCTGGAATTTTTTCCTTTATTAGGAAAGTTTTCAAAAAATGGAATGCTCAAAAATTAACTGAACTCGTATCTTTTTTTTAGAAGGCTGAAATTTTGAACCTATTTCATATTTGCTTTATTTTTTTTTAATTGCAGCCAGAAGTAATTTAAATTGCCCAATATTCATTGTAAACAAAAATTGTAATTAAAAAAAAACTTAAAGAAATCACTAGAAATTGAGATTTGAAAATTAAAAAAAAAATCATATCACTAGAAAATGAAATTTAAAAATAAAAAAAAAGTCACTGGAAACTGAGAATTGCAAAAAAAACAACAACAAATAACACTTTCTGTTCACGTCGTCAACAAAAATGATCTTCTTTAAAACCGAAAATTAATAATAATCATTAGAATTCATCATATGTTTTATTATATGTTTACACTAAAAAAAGATTTGGAAGGTTATAGGTACAGGTACTCAGCGTTGCCTTGGAATGCCAAAAGGTGGAGGAACAGACAACAAAAGATCTGTCAAAGCAAACATTTCTATGAGATTGAATATCAAAGTATCTTTATGCGTTCTGGTGTTTAAGGAGTTAATATAGAAATGCATAGAGGGATGTAATGCAAAGAGTTCAATGATATAGAAAGATTTATTATTTCTTATGGGTTGGAGTAGGAAAGAACCAAGGGAACGTTGTTGATAGAAGGAGTAATCCCCTGAAAGCTCAGAAAAACAGCCAAAGTAAAGCGTACATATAGGAACGCCCAAAATGAATGTTATAATATAAAAATACGTGGTAATTATCCCTTAAGTTCATCTGTAAATCTTTCATAAACCAAGCATGAATAATCAAAATAAGAGAGTAGACAAGTTATTGGTGGGGTTTTCATAACAAGGATTGTCGGAATCCATGGAACTGTTAGAGGGTGGTATAGGATTTTCATAACATTTTATATACATGATTTGTTATATGCTAGTTAAATCTAACGAATTATTAAATGTTGATAAAATTTTTAAAAAAAAATCTCCAAATTAGGTTAATAAGATTTTGTCCTTTTTTCAAATAAATGTAATAAGATTCATAAATCACTTTGAACCAATTATAACTCACTTTCATCTTTTGAGTGTAGTAGGAAGATCATAATAATTTGAAATGTCGATTTTTATACGTAAATATTTTTGTCCAATAGTTTTAATTTAATAACGATATTAAAATTTGAGTATTGAAAACTTATAGAACAAAAATGTAGAATGAAACAACACTATTCCTTAGAAATAATTGTTTACTTTTTTTTAAAGTTTTAATAATCAGTTTTTTCTATGTTGTTCTAATAAAGCATTAAAGATTGAAACGTATTTTTCATTATTAATTCTATTTTAATTATTCCCCTTCTTTTTTAATTTTTTTATCAGGCAAACTAATCAAATTTCATTAGGATATGATTGTTATTTTCCTTGGATATTAAATAAGGAGATCGTCAGTATATAATAGAAATAATTAAAGTAAATTTATTTTATTTGTGGCATCCACAATTTAATGTTTTCATCAGAGCAAAGTAATATAGAGAGAAAAACCATAATGAATGAAAAAAATGCATTATAAGGATAAAGTCAAATGAAAACAAAAATGTTTGACCTACTTTATCAAAAGTTATATTTATTTTTTTGAAATTTTTAATAAATTAAACTCAGTTAATTGTCTTAGGATTTTTTTTTATCTTTACATTTTTTTTTTATTTGCCCTGTAAATATAGTTTACAATCACCAAATGAGCTGTAATATTCAGGCATGGCATGGATTGGCATGAGGGAGACAGCACCCAGTGGTGCATCCTCCTGACGTTAAGTAAATTATTTGATAACACTAGGAGGTCCCTCATCCAAGTTCTTTTGCTACTGCCTACACCGAAATACGGTTGCCATGTTGCCATATGTCGTAAAAAATTATTGAAATGTGCATGTAGTGTGTTTTGAAACCGTCTGTAAGTCATATGAATATGGTTCGTTACAATTGGAATGGTCTCGTTTGAAACGTAGAGTGGCGAGTTCATTACCAGTCTTAAAAATTGCGATTGAAAAGTTTGTACTTTTTAAATCTGTGCCTTTTTGACAGGAACATAAGTTTGGCAGGCGTAAGGCCATATGGGTTTTAGTAAGTAATTGTATAAGTCAAGTTTCTGTCTGAGGAATAATTTAAAACATCTATGTAGTGTAAAATATAATTGTCTCAGTCGGAAATTCAGCATTTTACGTTTTTCCATACGTTTCGTCCTAACCACCCCATGTCAAACTTTTGTCATAGGTAAGTCCTAAATAAGTTACAGTGTTTGTTTGTGGTATATAGTGATTGTCAATGTAATCTGAAGGACATGTTTGGTATCTTATAGTAAATGTGATATGTGACTTGCGGTGGTTAATTTTAATTTCTCATCGTTTGCACCAGGTATGTGTGTTGTTTAGATTATGTTGTAGTATAGTGTGGTCTGTAAAGGGTCTGTGTTTCTCGAAATGATAGCAGTTTCGTCATCATACGTCGCAGTTCGTATTTTGTCGTTTGTCGGTAAGCCGTTTGTGAATATGAGGTACAGAAGTGGGGCCAGGATAGAACCTTGAGGAACACCTGCAACTACTGGTTTCATTTATGAGTTCGCTGAGCTTTGGCGGACAGAAAAGAAGCGGTCATGAAGAAATATTTGCTAAATAACTAAATATTAAGTGCTTAGGAGAATTTGCTTCAGTTTAAAAAGAAATCCCTGGTGCCATAACCCTTATCAAACGCCTGAGTAACATCCAAAAATGCTCCAGAAGCGTATTGTTTTAGTTCAAGTGCAGAGCAGAAGTCCGTGACACTGTGCAGTTGTATCGTATAATGTAATAAGCGAAATCCAAATTGGTGGTAGGGTAATATGTTTTGGTCAGTCGGTATGTTAAGAATACGTTCATAATTTTTCAAAAGGAATTGGAATGGAAGAAGACTAATATGTCTGTAGGAATGGGGTCTATGTTTGTCTTTGTTAGTTTTATGTATCATTAAAATCGTGGTGTATTTCCATTGTATAGAGAATTTAGTTGTTCGTAAGATAGCGTTGTATTGAGTTATCGTAGGTCGTAACTAGGAACATTCTTTTTATGATTTGTGTAATACTCCTGTAGAATTAAAACATTTAGGCGGAAGAGACATTGGAAGAGGAGGGTCTAAAACTTTCTGCACACTAGCTTTGTTTTCTATGTCAATTAGATCTGCATGGGGTTGAATGACCATTGAAAGATGGTCGACAAATATTTTAGATTTCTCCTGGTCCGAAAAATCCAGGAGCCATAATCTTTTCTCAACTGGATTCATACGGTATATACGGTGTTGTAAGAGTTGCTTTATATGTCTCCACAAATTTTGTCGTCAGTTGTCAGGTTTTCTAAATATCTGTTAAAGTTAGTTTGTTTGAATGATCGTATTTATCTTTTGTTTGTTCGTTAGTTTTGAAAGGGCGTTTAACAGCCTGGTCATCAACGCCCGTTGGTTGTATGCTTTGGTAAGACCTAGTTGTTTTAGTCATAGCTTTGGTATGGTGTACTGATCCGCACCAATTATAATTAAATTCGTGGCAATTATAATTTGTTTAATAATCGTTACGATATTGGAAAGGATGGTGAAAAGCAGATAACTGACTGTTCTAATTTTAAAAATAAGGCAAGCTAAATAGATAATTATAATAATTAAAGGCTGGTTATTAAGTTAGTCTGATGGATGAATTTAATGACTTTTACAATTACAGATTCGTCGTTTCTCAACGCCATTAGGACATTTGTTGGTATCCCTAACTGGTTCAGAGTTGATGTGTAGTGACTACATTCTTCAAAAATGTGTTTGACGGTCAGATTGCTATTACATTTAGAACATTTTGGAGGTGCCTCTCCTGTTATGAGGTGGATGTGTGTCAGTCGGGTATGTCCTATTCTGAGTCGGGTGATCACTACTTCTTCACGGCGTCTACTTCGGGTTGATGTAATCCAGAACTTCACATCTTTCTTTATAGGTTTCAACTTACAGGGTGTACTTTCATCCCACATTGCCTGCCATCTTTTATTAATAGATTCCTTTAAAGGGCGAGCAAGTTCCTTTGAAGTTAAGATTGCTGCGGGTCTACCTGGGAGGACTAGCAGCTTTGTCGGCCATCTCATTTCCGTATTTATCTTATGAAGTCATTGCTATATTTGTTAACAGTATGTTTAGCTGAGTAGTCGGAGGGTTTGTCATTCCTTTCGTGATCTTCTCTTGCCTCTAATTAGATCCCTGATATATCGAGGTTACGACGGCGAACATATTCCTTGCCGACCTTTTGACTCTTGTGGATACCAAGCAACTTTCTGAACAGCTCAACTACAATTCAACTGCTTCTTCTTAATCTTGTTCTGATTTTAATACTGTAGGGAAAGTCAACTGGGTCTTTAGACATTCACTAAATAGGTCCCAATCCTTGATACAGGGGGTCAACGATAGTCTTTTTTTCAGCAAGAAATGTCTCAGCTCTTAGCAACAGGATCTGAGCTTTCTTGGCTCTTAGATTGTCATGAACTCTCGAATATAATTTCTTATATATTTTTTACTAGTATTACTAAAAAGTTTTATTAAAATCAAAGTTCCAGATAGCTATAATAGCAAATAGCTATAAAGCAAATAGCTAAAATCGGATTTACTATTACATTTGAATAGTTTTCTTGTGTTCACCTCCAAAATCTTCATTCTAGGAAAAAAATAATTAATGCTCATTTTCAACGATAATGAAAAATATAATTTCGGAAGCATTAGTCTCAAATCCGATTTTTACAAATGTAGCTTATTGAAGAACAAAGAGTCAATTAACTCAAGATAATCTTTGTAACCTCGAAGAGTTATTTTGTTATCTCTTAACAAATATATTAATTCGTTATATGGTTCATCCATACTCACTCTCTCATATATGAGACCATTATCAAAATTAAACTCTTTGACATGCGATGGATCATTCCCATGAAGGGGCATTCTATTACCCATCTTCTATACTGACCTAGAGGCCTTGATTCTATTTCCACTGGTAGTCTACTTGCGTCATTTCTGGGGATTGATTTCATCTGCGGCCATGGCGCTATGTTAGATGAGTTTAGGGAAATTGTTTGTCGTTGTAAGTTAGACATATTTTACGAAACATAAACACTTTCTTCGATTCTGCATAGATTCACTTTCTATTTCCTAAGAAAAAAAGTTATTGGCCTAATTTATTAGAATCGTCTTTCGGAATTTTAAATTTTTTAATTCTATCATCAATTTTTACTGTCGTCAAAAATAAATCTATTTGGTACATATTACAAAATATAAAAAAAGGTAATAAATTTATTTTTTATTTAGCAACCTGAGCTTTGGTGCTCCACTAAACCTTCAAATGCCTCTCACATCCAATACCTACAATCCGAAATCCACAAAGCCCCTTACTTTGTGACAAAGAAAATCATACATAAAGACTTCAGTGTTCCACATGTAACCAGATCTAGCCCGAAACAGGTGTCAATCCTTTCAATATAAACTCATTAACAACTAGTTTCTAACCTTGCTACCTCTTTCATTTCTGACAATCCTCTGAGGGGCCTGACAAGATGGCCTAGATATTTTCTAATGCAGAAATATAGTGTTATAAATAGTGTTACCATTGGGTAGTTTCTTTACATGTCTGTGTCATATATTTATGACCTTACATTAAAATATCAAATTTACTACTACAAAATTACTATTTTAATTTAAATATAATTAAATTAAAAATTTAGAGCGTAATGGTAAACAATCATAACTCCTCACGATTTTTTTCCAGTCCCCACAACTAACGGAACGAAAATCCTATTGATAATTTGTTGTAACTAAATTTAACATAATAGTTTTTTTTTTGCACATTATTTTATTTATATAAAAATAAAATTATTAATAAAATGAATTAATGACTCACTCATCCAACTCTTCTTCCTTCTTGTGGTGTCGCTTTGTTGATCTAGTTGTTGCGTCGCTCGTCTTTTCTTCTTCCTTAACTTTGGTTGTCGCCATCTTGACGTGCAGGGCACCCTTAGGCCAAGGTGTTGTCGAACTAAAATTGAGTCCGAAAATTAAAAATTGAAAAAATCTTAAATTAGAAAAGCAGTTAAACCTTAATAGAGAATATTATTCAACACGTTTGTGAGTAATAAGTAGATACATGTATTATGTTTAGTTTGAATAATTTTAAAACTAGCAGTCAATGATCATAAGATATAATGAATCGTGCATGAGTTAAAAATAGTGAATAATTTCGTTACTATTCTAAATATATATATATATATAACTTATGAGTTGTCAGAACTATAACGGAAAAAAAAGCAAGGTTCAGGGCAGAGTAACAGTACGCAATTAGACTGAAAATAACACTACTATATTTCTGAAGTTATTGCTCCTTAAAATCCTGTTAGATGTTTATTTACAATGGTAGGGAGTATTAAGGCGGCCACAGTGCCTTATCCTATCA